>NC_024325.1:8995279-9066604 GCF_000523025.1 Cynoglossus semilaevis | reverse complement strand
CAGCAGCAGCAGCAGCAGAAGCAGCAGCATCAGCAGCATCATCAGCATCATCATCAGAAGGAGCAGCAGCATCAGCAGCAGCAGAGGGGGGAGTAGTTTTGTTAAAACACTGTACACTTAATTAAAACTCACTCTACCACAAAGTTCAACACCTGAAGGAAGGCCAACGAACCTCATCTGAAGGTGCAGGGTGTTCTGGCTCAGGAAAGAGGGGTGAGAACAGGTGCAGTGACATTTAACTGCATGTTAGGGTGTGTGTGTGTGTGTGTGTGTCAGTGTAGGTGTTTCCTCATTAAAAGTTGTGGGTGGAAGTTACAAAAAAAAGAGGGGCAAAAAACAGGAGTCAGGAATGTAGAATAAATATAGAATTTGCAAATGAAACTTAATGTTATATTTATGTTGACCTTCTTAAGGCAGTGGTGGCCTAGTGGTAAAGGTGGTAAAGGAAGCGGACTTCGGTCCCAGGTTCGAATCCACCAACTGCCAGGTTACCACTGAGATGCACTGAGCATGGCATCGTCCTCAAGCACTGCTCCCCGGGCGCTGACCACGGCTGCCCACTGTTCACTTGGTGATGGGTTAAATGCAGAGGTTAAATTTCGTTGTGCATGGTGTGCTGTGCTGTGTCACAATGACAAATAAAGATAAGTTAAAGTAATAACATTAACTTTCAATACTCAATTCAAATATTCCTGATGATACTGGTGTGTACAAATCGTACTTTACAGTGTCACTTTAAAGGTAATCAAGGAGAATTGACTAAACTGTACAGGATCTAATAGAAGTGCAGAGTCTAATTTTATATTTGAAATATGATGTAAAGTTTGACCTTTGAATCCAGAGATAAAAGCAAGTGCTGTTGTGCAATAGGGTTTCCGTGGTTAAAACAGAGTTGTCCAATAAGCAGATGCAGATCAACATGTTGATTACACAGGAAGTATTGGCAGATTTTACAAAACTAAAAATGAGAAAGTATGTCATTTTATTTCAGATGAAATCTCTAGGACTAAATTGTTTACAAGTATATATTTATTTAATATTATCAATGTATGTAGATCACTTTAGCCTGGTCATTTGAAGTAGCTCACAAGACAAGAAAAGTGTGGACACCCCAGATCTGAAGTCTGGAGCAAGAAAAAGCTGCAACTTAAATGTCTAAAATTATTTTCTTAAGGCTTTCTTTTACTCTGCCCGTTTCTAATTCCACAGAATCATGGCAGAGGGCTCATAGAACCATCCACTGACTACCATGGGGATAACAGCCGGTCGGACCTGTCTGACATCCTCGAGGAGGAGGAGGAAGACCTCTTCTCTGACCAGCTTGGAGCAGTGCAGACCATAGGAAGTAGAGCAGGAGTTAACAGGGTAAAGTGATGAGTTTTTTATGGGGGGGGTTTCTGCTTTTGTTCTAAAATATTCTCATTTCACTCTGCATTGTTTGACTTCTTATTTTCTGCCTCTGTTTCTGTTTGCATTCCTGATCATTAATTGGAATTTTTCTGTTTTTCCTGTCTTTTCTTTGTGTTGTTTTTTCTAATTCCTTTGCACGATACGGTGTCTCCTGCTCTACACTCCTATTAATTGTACTGAACAATTTTAAATTTCATCCACCTTCGTCAACATTATCACTGTGTCTCTCTATCTTACTCTGACTCGGGGCCATGGTAGTTTTACAAGTTGGATCCTCCAGACAGTGACGAGGAGGTTCATGGGGGAATCCTTAAGTTACCTCCTCAGCTTCACAATAACAAGGAGCTGTCCAGTATTCCTGAGTTGACAGAAGAGGAGGACAGTAATCAGGAAGACTCATTACGCCACAGGATGCATAATCAGAACAAAACCAGACAACTACAATCGAGTGACCCACACCAGTTTCACCCTGTCCCCAAACAGCGTCACTGTAACACACACCACCACAACTTCAACAGGGATCACAAATCCCTGATCAAAGAACCTTCACCCAGACAGGAACCCCTGCAGGTCAAGCCCAAGACACAGCACAGAGTCCACTATGCGGACACAGTGGACACCTTCACCTACACCGATGAAGAGGACAGTTTTTACGAGGGTCCTTCCACCAGGCGTGTCTCCTTCTGCTCTCCACCTCAGCCCACTCCCCACAGCAGGGAGAGGGTGCCTCTGAAAGGGCTAGGGGACCGCCTCAGGAGGGAGGCCATGCTGAAGAGCCAAAAGGCAGTCACAGCAGCAGCTAACCCCAGCCACGGTCATGCTCCACCAAGAACGATCCCTGTCAGCAAAACAGTACGCCACCTGAAGTCACCCATTGGTCAAGCAATGGAGATAGATGTGGAGTACGGTGCAGACGATAAGGAGGAGCCCACAGTGTCGAGTGCTGGGGATGTGGTGGTGGAGCAGATGAGCTCTGAGTGGTGGGTGGAGAGGCCTCCGTTGCAGCGCTGCAGGCCTCCCCTTCGCCGAGGCCTCAAGCGTGACCCACTGAGTCACCTTACCCCAGGCCTGCCAAAATGGGTTTGTCGTCCCACTCTCTTCTCCCAGTAGCGGTGTGGACCTAACCTGTAGTCACTCCGTGATTTCCCTCCTCTGCTCATTAAACAACTGCCGATTGTTTTTGTCCTCGTCGCTGCAGGGACAGGCGGATGTCAGCTGTTTTTTATACCACAAAATACAATTATTTTGTTGACTTATGGTATGATACTAGTTCCAGAACATCAGAGTGACATCCATTCATTCTTTCTAATTTTTAACTTCATTGTAATTCATCAGAAGTCCAAATATAATTGAATCTGTCCTCCGCCTGTCCCACTGCATGAATCTCCATTACTGTCTCTTTTTTTTTTTTTCTCCTCCACTCGAGTTTCTGTGTCATTGTCCTGTGTTAACCCTTGGTGGATGTATTTAGGTGTCTGCTAATGGCTCTATACAGCAAAAAAGGAACATGTTTTATTGGACGTTGTTTGTTAGAACATCAGATATTTTAAATTCCAAGAGTTTTTCCTTCATTTAGTCATCTTAGTCACATTTGAAGCATTAAAGAAATCACTTAATCTGCCTTAAATACCTAAGGAATGTGTTGTTCCTGTCTTCCACCACTAAATTAGCTTCTCATTGAGATCTTACCTGTCGATCTCCAAGAGTAAAAACCTAAGTTTTCTTCTCCACCTAAGTAGTTTATATTGCACCCAAACTCTGCAAATTAACATGGAAAGCGCAGTCATTTACTGTTCCTGTATAAAACTGTTATATACGTATTTCTTTTTGAGAATGATGTTCTTTGAATATATTATTTTTATCTCTATGTGCAGCAGGAGCCGGAAGAAATTCCGTTTTCTGAAGCCAGTCCATTAAGAGGGGCCAAGGCTGAGCCGTCGTCGCAGGTTAAAAACTCTAAAGGTTTGTTCCTGTTTTATTTTTTTGTCTCTATGGTTTCGTTGCCATGTCAGGTCAGAAATTGAGTATTTATTGTATTATGCTGGCAAACTGTAATGTGTTTAACAAGCTTACTTGCTGAGTTCACATGGTGGTAGTCAGATTAGCATCCTGTGCTGAGAGGGAGGGAGGAAGGGGAGGTGTCAGCTAGGAGGAGCCGCTGTTAGCTGTAGTGGAGAAGTGGAAGAAAGCCTGCTAAGCTGCGAAACGGCTTAACCTAGGGTTGCTTGTCATGACAGGAGGAAGTGACACACATTAAAATAGTAACCGCAATTAGCAGCCAAAGACAAACGCTGCAGTCTGAATGCAGGGTGTCATCTCTCACTTTCGCCTGCTCTGCTCTCCGACTTCTTATGGAGGCAGATAGAGACAGAGAGCGAGGAGAAGTTCTTTCTTATCTACTATGAGATCAATGAGGATGTGAAGGTGTTCAAGCTGTTAAGCCATGATATCTGCTCCAGATGCACCGTCTTATGTTCGTGAGATGAAGAACTTTTCTCCTCAGTGAAGCATAAAGTTTGACTACAGCTCTTCAGTGTGGAGCCTGTTTGCTCTTATAATGCCCTTCAGCCCCTCTTGTGTCCAATTTCTTCTTGTTAGTGTCAATAACCACGTGCTATGTGATGCACAATATTTTAAAAAAGATCCAACACCTTTTTTCTGTAAATCAGTAAATCGACCAAACGCTGTTTGCACGTCACGATCGTGAACAGGACGCTTGTGTCAAACAGCTCACGCAGCTTAGGATCAGTAGTTTAACCTGGTCACCTGTTTTAGGACTGTATTACTGTAGGTGGACACTGTTCGCAGCAGCACCGCTGTGGGCTGGACTGGACTGGAGTGGTACAATCTGTTTGCAGAACTAACTGAAAGGCTTTTCCGCATCAACATCGTTGAGTTTCATTCAAACTGAAACTACTTTGACAAATTATGTGCAGTACATATCATCATCAAAAAAGCAGCAGGACAGATGTTTAGGTGAAATGCTCAATAATTATGGGTGTAGTTTGAATTTCTTCCTGACCATTCTTTTTAATCTTTTATTTAATTATTTTATAATTGTTGTGTTTGATGTGTTTTTTTAATACAAAAACAGAAATATAACTCCTTAGAAAATGTGTAAAATCCATGTTCTCTAGATTAATTAATTGCCATCTAAGAACTTTAAATAGGAAATGATCTTTATCTTGTTTGAATGTGTGTGTGTGTGTGTGTGTGTGTGTGCGTTGGTATTGTTGTTTGGTTTTGCAGTTGTAGCCGACTCTCCAAAGGTTAAAAGAGGCCGTGACGTACGCATCTTTGTGGCCCTGTTTTCTTACGACCCTGCCACCATGTCACCTAATCCTGATGCTGCTGAAGAAGAGCTGCCCTTTGTCGAAGGACAAATTGTCAAAGTCAGTGTTACAGCGTGTCTGAAATACAGCAGACTTCGTGTCTATCTGTTATGTCTAATGTATTTCACCACTCTCTCTGCCTTAGGTTTACGGAGATAAAGATGCAGATGGATTTTATCAAGGCGAGGCCGGGAATCGTTCTGGTTACGTACCGTGTAACATGGTGTCTGAGATCCAGGTGGAGGACGATGAGACGCGGCAGCAGCTGCTGCAGCAGGGCTTCCTGTCCACAGCGGCCTCCATGGAAAAGATAGGTACGTGGCACTAAAACATCTGCGTATTCGGTCATTGTTTGCAATGCCGTCCTTCCAAATCTGAAAGTATCCAAGGTTCCTGATTTTAGTGGTAAATTTAGATTTTAAAATCTGAAACCCAATAAAAGTCTCTGATTGCCCAACCCTTCAGTCAACACAAAAAGCTTCCAAAGAAAGTTAAATAAGTTACGATACCTTTCTCGCTGCTGTAGAATTAATACAATAAAAAACACTGTAAAACATAGTGAAAATGTGAAAACAAATCCTGAAAAATGTTTCATGTTTTACAGTTGACCTCTCATTATGCTGCTATTGAGACAATGGAAAAATCTGATTTGATAGAAATAAAGCTGCAATGTGTAAAATCCCAGTTTAAAATGAGTTGATCAAGTCCAGGTGTCGTCCCCTAGGGGCACCATCTTGTCATCTCTTGGGTGCATTTAATTCTTTGTCTTATGACAAAGATGGTAAACAGCGAGTCAAATACTGCAGACACATCCTAACATGGCCTGCACATCACAGCACTGTCAGCAAAATCCTCATTCAGGCCATCGCTTTATTGCTGTAAAATACGGTGTTTCCATAATCTCAGTAATTGACTGTGATGTCATGCTTCAGAGTTTGTACTGCCTTTTGATTTCCACATGACTCATTGCTGCGTGTGCTCCTCACAAGATGTCATTGTTCAAATTGCCCTACACTTGGCTTTTCATTGTCAATTTTGTCTGGTCTGCTCCTCTCCACAACACTTTTGTGTTGTTTTTTTTCTGTTCGTTTTGTTTTTGTCCTTTGGTTTCCTTTCAAAATGTTTCATAAAGGCACTCGCACTCACGCACAGCTTCCACGTTGCCCTGTTCCACCACCGAAACCAAGGCGATCCAAGAAAGGTGTGTCTGGCTGCAGACTGCAGTTCTGTCCTTTCTTCTCCTCTCTCTGGTTTTCTGGTTTGCCCATTTATTCACTTGCTGTTCCTGTTGTTTGACATTCAACTGTCAGGTTAAATCATGACGTAATGATTAACGCAGATTTGGTCAAATTACTGAATAATCCCCGATATAATTCTGTAAATCTGTAAATAAAGCCTTGTGCACTAACTAGCACTAACCTTTCTAACCTAGTCTTATTCAGGAGACTTTTGATCTTCTATAGATTTTAGTTCATTTTCACATCAAATGCACTTGCGTGAGTAGGAGTCACTGTGGTCAGCTTACACTGGCCGTACATGTAGTACAGCCAAACATGCTGCCAGTCTTCTGCTCCTCTGTCTTAAATGCATGACATGATCATGTGATGTGAAGTTGTTTTTACCATTGGTCTTCTCTGATCTCTGATCTCTTTGTGTGACTCAGTATTCTCCAGTCTTTCCCCTGCAGTGTGATTTGTGCTCATGTCTTTTCCCTCACCTTCATCTTTCACAGTGGAGTCTGCAGCACTCTGTGAGGAGAGCGTAGACTCCTGCAGCCCAGGTTTGTCCTTAGCTCTTCTACCTCTGTATGCCTCTGCATGATCAGTCACTTCTACCGTTCTCTGCAGGTTGGCATGCATCAACTCTTTGATCTTTCGATGTTTTTTTTCCCAAAGTTGAGCATGAGGAGTGAGTTCTTCCCTCCAATAACACCAAGAATCACCTTTGTTGATCTTCAAGAGGGACTGCTTGATTATCTGTGTACACCAAAAAAATCACCACAAGAATTTGTGGGGATTAATCGTGCTCAATTATGATGAGGAATAATCATAAATTAATTGTGATAAATCCACAGCTGCCATATAATTAATTTGATTCAATTTTTTTAATTGTTTGAAAGCTAAAAATAAGCATTAAATAAATCTAACTTTTTTTGCTTGAAGTTATGGAGCATGATGCTCTGATGGCAGCAGTATAGGGGGTGGGGGGGTGTGACCATATTTCTGAAAATTTCAAAATCAGCCTTTTCTATAACTTCACCAGTACAGTCCACATCAAGCAGTCCACTCTGACATGTAACTAATGTTCTCAGTTCAGCTGATGTCATTGTCATTTGTAGTTTTTTTTTTTCCGTTTGTTTAATGTTTGACTGAAGTTACATGGAGAGCAACTCCTTCTAACCTCTTGTATAATTTTACTTTTCTGTGTTCTGTCAGTGCAGTCGTGTGATTCTCAGCTCAGCACGAAGCTGAGTTGAACTCACAGTCAAACTGAGTTGACTGGGAACTCGGCCACATTTCACTCTTCCATTATCATAGCTCTGACTGAGACTGGATTTATTTGTTTAACTGGCAGATCCCAGCCAGATGTCTGCAGCTGCTGCTGCTGCTAATGGCTGCTGCTGCTGCTGCTGGTGGTGGTGGTGGTGGTGGTGGTCCTGGTCCTGGTCCTGGTCCTGGTCCTGTCGCTGCTGCTGCTGCTGGTGGTCCTGCCGTCACAACAGCAGGAAGCACAGTGGTGGGAGCTCGCAGGATGGTCGCCATCTTTGATTATGACCCGAGAGAGAGCTCCCCGAACACCGACATAGAGGTCAGGCTGTGACATCATGATGAATGTAATATAAATAAAATGTGAAGGAGTTCTTTTTGGTCATCCTTTTTATTTTTTCTGTTTAGGCCGAACTGACTTTCAGTGCAGGAGACGTCATAAAGGTGTTTGGAGACATGGATGAAGACGGCTTCTTCTTTGTAAGAATCCGTGTGCCTCAAATCCTAACTGTGTTATTATTATTAAAATTGTCCAGTATTACTAATAAAAATGTGTAAAACAACATTGCATTGGAGCTGGTGCCAATCCCGGCAATCAACAGGTGAGGGCTGGGAACACTCTGGACAGCGGGGCCACAAATTGAGACAACTATTCACATTTATTCCCGTGGGCAATTTAGATTGTCCGATCCACCTAATCCTGTAATGAGTATGTTTCTGAACCACAGTACACGGAGAAAAGCCACGCACACACAGGGTGAACACACATTTGTGTATGAAGTCTACATGTTTGAGCCAGTATGAACCGCCACCTCATGGCCCGATCCACGTCAAATGAAAGGGTTCTCTGTGGCGTCGTTGGTTTCCTGGCTGACCAACAAAAACAACAGGCTGTCCTTCATGTCTAAATGTGTCCACGGGGACCACAGATGAGTGCTTCTTACCATGACCTGTCACTCTGGCTCCCGTACAAAGGTGGTTTCATGGCCTGTGCGTCATGTGTCTTTCAGGGGGATTTAAATGGACACAGAGGATTGGTCCCCTCAAACTTCCTGCAGGCTGTACCAGAGGAAGCCGTAGCAGAACCTGTCGGTGCTCAGCCTGCACCACAGGCCAAGAAAGACTCACAGGTGGGAACATTCTGGAACATCAACACTGAACTACCTGTCATTTACATACAATGTCAAATGCAACATGTTCACACATCACTGATGTCTTTTCTGAATCCTGTCCATTGTCTGCACTCTGTTGTTTCCTCTTTAACTCTGCGCTGCTGCATTTCTTGTGTTCACTGCATGGCCTTGTACAGAAGCAAAGGCGAAGTGTGCACTTTGAGAAATGACTGTAAGTGTTTTCACAGAGAACTGTGTGGTGATCCCCTAGATTTAGATTTTTTGTTTCCAAATGTAATCCTGAGTCTCACACACCTGGACCAGACCTCCCTAATAACACACAACCTCTGTTCTTCCCATTGACTTAGTGTTTGGCTGTAGCTGATAGTCCTGCTGCCAGCTCATGATTTCTATTTGCTGTCTGGTCCTTTGACCTTTTCTCTTCTTGGAAAATAGTTTTGGTAAAATTATTGATTTTAATTAGCACCAAGGTAAAAAAAAATCTCCATCTGCTCAAACAACTGTTTTCTTCTCGTTAGAAATTATGCTTAAAATGGGCTTAATATGGGCTGTTATTTGGTTCATTAATTCATTTAAATATTTTTCCATACATAGAGAAAGAATATCTTCAGACAAGATGAAGTATACACCAGAAAATAGGAGAATAAACTGATAGTATAAGGCTATACTAGTTTAATATTTTATGGACTATTTTAAATAAGTTTCATATTAAAGTAGGTTTTCATATTTAAAAGTTACAAAGTCTTGAGGACTTTTGACCTTGTAAATTTCAAGTCTAAGCAAAAACTGCATGACTAATGTCTAAATCCTCTTCCTAAAGGGTGCCATGACGTCATCTGAACCTCATCCTGGGCCACAAACCACAAAGGACGAATGTTTGGAAAAACAAACAGAGCCTTCACCTCCAGACCCAGTGAAACACACAGAGCTGTCACCGGGCCCTGCACCCTCTGAAAGTCACGCCTCAGAGCCGGTGGCCCCAGCTGGTCCAGCTGGGGCTCCAGCCGCAGTGAAGACCCTGAACTCTCCTCCGACTCCTCTTCCAGTGGACACCCCCACAAAAGCAGACTGCTCTCCAACAGGCAAAAAGAAAAAAGGCTTTTTCTCCAAAGGCAGGAAGCTGTTTAAAAAGCTGGGCTCCAGTAAGAAAGAATGAAAGTCAAGACGTGTGACTCAGGACCTGTGTCACTATAAATGCACTTTTTTCTCTTTTTTTCTCCTAACCTTTAGTCACGATTCACAGTTGACGCAGTTAGCTGCTTTTAGATCTTATGGCTTCAACAACCAGTATATATACACTAGCCTGCGAGACCAGCTGTTGAATGGAGTTTTTCAAATGTCAGCGTATTGCACTCAGCATCTTTAAGAGCATGGCGTGCATGTTGATGTCTGCAGACTCAAAAACGTCTGCTGCGGGGGCGGGGGTTCTGTTGTTGTTGGAACGTCTGCCGATGTTCCACTCATCAGAGGCTTTAATGATTCTACTGTGTTTATATGTAGCATCTCTATACTGTAACCCTCAGCAGTAGTCTAGAGTAAACGTTCTATTGATCTAAGTTGATCTGCTGACCGCTAACACTTTCATTTGGTCTACTATCAGAAAGGCAATAATTACAGAGAGTTCTTTACTGCTTGTTTGAGGAGGTTCAGTTTATGGTTAATACCAGAGTTTGGCTCCTGTAGTGCGGCTCTGTATGGACTTGAAGAGAACGATCTTCATATACAGTCCATGTTAAGTCCCTGTTCCCTGCATCATGATTACACATCCACCTTATTCCTGGTCTGTTATACAGTTTTTTACATGATTTAACTATATCCACACATTTGAAGGTTTTCTTCTTCTGTTTGGAGTGTATAGATCCTAGTCACAGTGAGAGGTGACATTAAGACTGAAAGTCTGACAGTTTGATAAATAGTCAGTGGCTTCATACCACACTGAGAACCAGTCAAACCTCCACCTTAAAATCTTCATGTAATGAGTGGATGACATGAAGCTACGGACAACGGTTAGTACTGAGGCAAAAGTACTGAGGCCTAAAACCACGACCTCCACAGCAATAAAGATGGATGCGTGTTATCTAAGATGCAGAACAGAATAGTTGACTAGCAGCTCTTGTTGGTTTTTTCTTCACTTGTATGTAGGGACAGTGGTGGCTTAGTGGTTAGTGGAAGCGGACTTGGGTCCGGAAGGCTTCAGGTTCGAGTCCACCAGCTGCAAAGTTCCCACTGAGGTGCTCTGAGCATGGCCCCGTCCCCACACACTGCTCCCTGGGCGCTTAAAGCTGCTTAAAGCTGCCCACTGTTCACTTTGGTGATGGGTTAAAAGCAGAGGTCACATTAGGTCACGTGGTGGTGTGCTGTGTCACAATGACAAGGAGTTCACTTTGTTCTTTCTTCTCCCAGCTAGCCGACTTACCTGATGTTTCCACAGAAACTAGTGTTTCTCAGAAGTTGATCGTGAACGTTGCCGCCTCCTGTCTCTGTTGACTGCAGGGAGCGTTGACCAGAAGTAGGAAACTTGAGTGTCTTTTAAGGCGGCAGACATTGTTAAGGCAGGTGCCGCCTCCTGTCTCTGTTGACTGCAGTGAGCGTTGACCAGAAGTTAATTAAGGTGGATAAGAACACAACGGTTCTACTGAAGCTGTGGTTTTGTCGTTTTTGCAAATCCAATTCAAGTCAGACTTCATTCAACTGATTGGAGTCAGCTGACATTGGTTTAAACTGGTGTTTAATCGTGGTGTTAACTATTGGCTCATTTAGTGAGTCCTCATAGTTCTCATAGCATCGTAGCTTTTGTCGCTAACATTGGAGCAGCTCATCTCACAGTCAGCTAATGATGAATCAGCTGCACGTGCACATGTACTGATGCCACTTTATTAACTGAGGGTAAACAAACATCAGCAGGCTGTATGTTCTGAGCGACGTTGACCAACCGTCAACGTCGTCCCTGTGGCGTCCTCTGTCTCCACGGTATTTATACAGTACAGTTGAATTGAAATGTGTTATTTATTTGGGTCAGCCCCCTCCACACACACAGTGTGTGTGTGTGTGTGTGGAGGGTGGTGTAAAAGACAGAGAGATTATTATAAAAAGTGAGAGGTTGGCTTTAGGTTCTCCCTCTAATGATGTAGTTTTCAACTAATACGTTTTTTTTTTACTCTTAGAATCAGTAAATTAAACACTGAAATGTATTTATTTCTTCTTTTGGCTGTTCCCTTCAGGGTTTCCCTCTGCTTTGACACCAACCATCTCCATGTCCTTTATTACAACAGCCACATATTTCCTCTGTGGTCTTCCTATTCTCCTCTTTCCTGATAACTCCAAACTGCCCCACCTTAACTGTCCCTCTGATCTGCTCACCTCTAATCCTGTCCATCTGGTCACTCCCGGTGAAGTAGTAGTTCATACGCCTGAAACGCTTCATCTTCGTACGCAGTTTCTTTTCCCTTTTCCCTCGATTTCTTAGGTGAAGTTTCTAACATTTACATTTACTTTAGATCAAGTCACTCTCAGAGTCATTACATCTTATTTTTTATGCTGACTAAATATGCTTTAATTTGTCATTTTCTAGTCACAACACATGTTTATTTCATGTGTCTTTTCATTAGCATCACAACAGCTAAGGCTAAAAGTGAAGCTCGTAGTGAAGCTATGGTGTCCTGCAGTGAAGGTGACACGGAGCGGACACACCACGGCTGCTGATGTTGTTGTCTGTGGACCAGGCTTCACAGACAACACATGACGGTGTCTTTGAATGTGTGTGTGACACAGGACTGTTGGGTAACTTCTCAGGTTTTTAGCCGGCGTTCTTCTCCCGTGTTCAGCTGTCGTTCTGAACTGACTGCTGGAAAGTTCAAAAATGCCAAACGTTGGGGTGAGCCGCTGGGTCGTGTCGAGCGGGGAGAAGAGAGGAGAGGTTGTTCCACGGACCTCGTGTGTTTTCATTCATGTGGATGGCAGATTGACTGACAGACACTTTAGGAAGTGACGAAGCCAGGACCGAGGCCGAACTGTGTCGTATGTGTGTGTGTTTTTTAAAAAGTGCTGCGAAGTGGCTGAAACGTAGAGAAAACCATGTGTCCTGCTCTCGTATGTACCAGCCTTCATGGCACCAGTGTGACGCTCCACCTGCTGCGTAGAGAGCAGAGAGTTGACTGTTGACTCTGCATCACCTCCACATGTAGGGACTGTAGCTCGTAGCTCAGCTGGTTGTATTTAGCCTTACTCTAAGACCTTCTCTAGTCTTAACACGTTGTTTACAGGCTGTTTATTCGCTGCATGCAGAACAGTGTCATGCCCATGTTTGGCCTTATTTATTTATTTGCTTGTGGTATTTGTGTAAATCTGACCAGTAGGTTGAAGCAGCGGAGAAGCTGCTGTTGGTGTTTTCTGTGTATCATAGAAGAACAGCGTTGGGGCTTTTTTGTTTTTTTTCTTTCCTGACCTGCAGTCATGGTTTAAGTCAATCACCTACGGACTTTATGTCATTTTATTTACCAATGTTTGTTTGGTTTTTTTATCCTGTAAAAATGTCATCAGTTTATATTTGTGTTTCTCAGTTTGTCTTGCATGAGCGGCTCGTGTTGCCGGAGGAACGTTGAGTGGAGACGGACAGGAAGTTGCCGTGGGTTATTTCCATGTGGCTCTTTTTACAGGAATTAAAGTATGTTTATTTTCACAGAAAACAGGACGCTTCGTTCTCTTTCACATGCACAGCTTTATTGTTGGCATCACAACATCACATTATATCTTTAATCACAATTGGAAAAAAAAAAAAAAAGGAGTGGAAGCCTCGCTCCGTGCCACACACCGCCCATGTGAAACGACTGCAGCGACACCCTGAGTGATGCGTGGCTTTGGGAGACAAAAGCAACTTCCTCTTTTCTGATTTCCTGTGCGGGCGCCATGATGGAGCGCTGCTCTCCCTGAAGCCAACAGTACACTCATCCATAAAGTAGGAAACACTACACTGTGGCAGAGAGTTTAGTAGTGCTTTCTACTTTATGGATGACTGCACTGTACGTCCGCTGCTGCTGGTCTCGGCCTTCGTCCTTCGTCCTCTTCTGTCTCTGTCGACTCTTCTGCACCTGCATCTGCAGCTGCAAACACATGTCCTCCCCCTACTCCCCCCCACACACACCCAGACACGCACACAACGACAAACTGAAACTAGTGAGGCCCAACACTCACACCAGCCCTGACTATTATCAAACCCAGTAAATGCACACTTCCTGATTTGACACTTAAAAAAAACAGTTCCTTTTTTTTTTAGCTGTTCGTGTTTAGGTGACGGCTCCTGTTAACGGTTTTGTGACAAACATCTATGTAAATTTGGGCCTCGGTGCACTTTCTGAGGAAGATGTTAGATCTAAGCCGCCGTAGGACTAGCGGTTGAGAGGCCGCCATTTTGTCAGGCGTGAGTAAGCTGTTCTGTCTGAGCAGTAAAGTGACTTCAAAGGTGAAACATGAACAAGGAAACACTGTAGGAAGTACATAATCACATTATAAAAATGGAAAAAACCTATTTGGAAAATAAAATTTTACACATTGGAAAGTCACTTCACAGTTTAAAAACAAACTCTCGGTCTCAGGTATAAATGCGTTCCCTTTAAATTGCACATAAGATTCTCAAGAAGAAGTCAAATTAACAGCAGACATTACAAAGATAAAAAAAGACACTTTCACTCCTAAAATCACTCAAATATCGTCATGAATGTAGACGGTAAAAAGCCTTCCATACTTTACCTCACTCCTGCTGAGTTTTCTCTGTTTTCAGTGAAAATGGCGGGTCGCGTCCTCGCAGGTGTCTTCTGTTGGTCTGAGGAGCGGATGAAGAAGAAGAACAAGAAGCCGTCTCCTTTTGAACCCTTCAGAGCCACGTGACGCAACCACAGGAAGAGGTTTAACAGTCACAGCCGCTCTCAGGCTCCACTTCCGTAGATCTCCTCGGCTGCTCTTTTGAAAAGCAGTCGAGACGATCTACCTACAGAAATCTGCGTGATACACGGGGACGTGACGCTCGCTTCCTTTGTCTTTACTTTTTACATAACTGGTGTCACGTTGGCCGATGGAGCTGTCGCCTGAATGTTTGATGGCGAGTCCAGACCAGACACGTCTGTTTGTTACACTCACTGCCATCAAGAGTGGACAGTGTGGGAGCATGATTATTACCACAGTTAGACAATCTCATTCTCTCACATCAGCTTATCTGAAAACACTAGATTATTTGGGGTTTTTTTTTAACTCACGCACACAACGCACACAGAAAAAAAGCTGACTGAGAAAGACTTTAGCCTGACTCGGGGGTGTCTGCACCGCAGAAGTAAAAAGACCAGGAAGTATCTGTTCTAATTTTTTTTTTTTTCTAAATGCAAAATTATGAAATCCATGTCTGAAACCACAATGACCTTATTTCTAAAGTTAATGTCAAAACCCATGACAGGTGAAACATAGTCTGTCTGAAGCCCCTGCATTGATGTCCTCCCTCTAACCAATCACGTGCTCCCGTTCCCCTAGCATCAGTTTGGCCCTGAGCTGTGACATGGTCATTAGCTGATGCTCATGAAGCTGGCTGTGAAAATTGTAAAAAAAAAATTGTTTCACGTTTCAAGAACTACAGAATGAAGATTTAAAAAAATCTACCAGAATTAAGGTTAAAGGTCAAAAGACCCTAAGCACAAATGAAATGTGTAAAGTGATGGTTCATTGTCAGTCACTGCTGCTGGAGAACCTCCTCCAAGTCAGACTTTGAAAACTGCCCTCCACCTGCAGACAGTGAGTTCATGTGAGGTTGTTGAAGAAGTTGTAGATCAAATTAATGGATGTCTCTGTGACGGAGGAAACTCAAAGTGTGCGTTCACTCAGAGTGAAACTGTCAAAACTGAGCGTTCATGACGAGGGCGTTGTGAGACGGGGGGTTCGCGGCTTGAAACTGAGGCGGAGGCTGAACGCGTTTCTCCACCAAATACGTGTTAAGACCATTTAAGGAGCAGAACTGGATGTGAGGCTTTGATTATAAATGAAGTCCATCCAACAGCCGACAGACCTGTGATGGTGAATGTGGGTGGAATAAAAGATTCTTTTTCTGCCACAGATTTCCACATGACCTCATTTATTTATTTAACTATTTAAAAAAATCACAATACTGTAAATCGTGTATTTAGATTATAATCTGAAATTAAATAAAACAATTATAGTCTCAAATGAGGTTCAGACTTCATCATCAATTATATTGATTATTATATTGATTATTTGGTCATTAATGACAGTGTAAATTATAATTTAAAAAAAGATTATTTCCATGTATTAAATGTTATTTTCATTAACAAATCTGAATGGTTTTTTTAACATAACATAAAACAAATGTATAAATAAAAATTCATATAAATGTTTGAAGGTTGAAGAATGACATTCTAATGACAAATGTAACTTTGTTGAACCATTTGTATTATATTTGATTATACTGAAGTACTATACTTCACAAGATTGTTTTACATTTTTTGTTTGTCCAAATTTTAATTTTAATTTTTTATGCGTCTGGCTGTACAGGGTCAACAGTGCTCCATGTGCAGCTGGTGGTCCTCACAGGTCAAACCTACGGCTCCTGAGGGTGGTTTGTGTCAGAGCCACTGCTGTCAGTTATTGTCGACACACCGTTGGAATGTTAAAGGTCACAGGTGTCATTTCCCCTTGAGTCTTCAGTTCCCAACTGTAACCACGTGGTTTTTACTGATGACACGCCACGGGGGACGTGAAGGGGGAGAACGGGGGAGGGGCGGGGGGGTCAACGGACAGAAAGGAGTCAGTTTGTCACTGAAACTGTTTTTCAGCTTCGTTGTTATGAACTGATTTAACACTTTACAGGTTAAACCACTTCATAAACACATCAGACTCTGAGTCAGTCCATCTGTCACACAGACACGAGCAGCAGATCACAGAGTCCAACGCCACACTGTGGGATTTGAACTCGCAACGCTTTGGTCATGACACCCATCCTCAAACCACTAATGCAAAGTCTTCCCCCAAAAGATTTTCATTCACCAAAGAAAAAATTAAAATGAAAACCCACTGAAGACAGGAACATTTTGTCTTTCACAACTGTACATATTTTGAAAGAAGGGAATTTGAAATGAACCAGTGCCAACAGAGTGAGTGTGTGTGTGTGTGTGAGTGTGTGTTTGTGTGTGTGTGTGTGTGTGTGTGTGCCTTATTGTAAATCAAGCATTTCTTGTTAATGTAAAACAATATACAACACAAAAAAGGACCAAAACTATTCACCAGATTTTGTCATTTTTACAAACTCGTGTTCTTCATTTATGTGATTTAATAATTAGCTTTAAGTGTAAGAGACTTGTATTTTTATCTCATTTAAAAAAACAAAAAACTTTTTTTTAAATCATGGTACTTCAGTACCAAAAACATTTGACAGAAATGTTCTACTGATAAAAAAAGCCAGAAAATGTTGTTGGTATAAAATGTTAAAGTTAAAAAATAATACCACCACTGGTGCCGTGAACGTTTAAAACAAAATGACTTATTTAAAGGCAGAGAGACACACTGTTAACAGAGACTTCTTTCTGTTTCTCTTTACTTGTGAAATACAAATTGATGTCATTGACATCATGTTTTTTTTATGTTTTACAGTTTTATTCAAGTCGCAAATTTTGATCACTTTTAACAAAAACACAGGGAATGGAATGATCTAGAACAGTAGAATTAATGTACTTTTAAAGTGTATTTTTCTCAACAAAGTAAGTTTGTAAATGTGAAGTTTACAAAGTCAGTATTTAAAGATAAACCGTTGACAGTTTACCACAGCACTTCACTGATTTCAGTGTTGGACCTGGTGAGTTGTTTTTTTTAATAACTCAGTCTGAAGCTCATAAAACCTTCAATCTTCATCTCTGCTCCTCTGTCTCACACTTTCCCAGTCCTCTCCACTTGACTGACTCAGACGTCTGCCCTGCTCTGAGAACTGGACGCGCCATGGTGAGAAAAGCAGCGGAAAGGTCAGAGGAGTCTAAAGCTGGGGGGCCTTCCCCCGGTGATAGACCTTATCTACCTTATCTCCTCCTCCTCCTCCTCCTCCTCCTCCTCCTCCTCCTCCTCCTCCTCCTCCTCCTCCTCCTCCTCCTCCTCCTCCTCCTCCTCCTCCTCCTCCTCCTCCTGCAGGCTGCGTCCACACGTCCCTGGGTCTCACAGGTGTGTACAGCAGCATGAGCCAAACAACAGACACGGTGAATCTTCCAGTGGATTTAGTCGACTGTAGAAACTGCTCCTCTCTTGGACTCGTGAGTCACAGTCACGGCAGCTCTGTAGACGTGTGTGCTGAGAACAGGAATGTGCTGAGGAGCTCAGTATAACAACACTGAAGCTGCTGCTGTCAGCTCTCCACCTCAGGGTTTAAAATGTTTTTTTTAACACTGACAACTGACAAATAAGAAAAGGAAAGAATAATGACGAGTCATCACATTTCATTTTAAGTAGTAACTGGGAAACTTTTATCACAGTAAAGTTCAGGAAAGTCTTCCTCTGTGTGGAACGTCAATTAAAAGAAAAATCATTTTGAGACACGTATTATTAGGGTTAAAAAATATTATAAAACATGGAGAAAAAATGCATTAATTAATTAATTTACTAAAATAATACAAGGGTAGATTACCATCTCTCCTAAACATTTGTGAAGTATTAGTACGGTCTGTACTGTATGAGAATGTTTAAAACACTTTTTAGCAGCTGTCGTGATAAACATGTCCTTGAAGCAGATCTAAGCGATAAATGACGTTAAATGTCAATGCCTTGGTGGTGCTGTAACACAAACAGGAAACTCTGAGGTGTCTGTGGTGGAGAAGAAGAAGACGATCATCGTTTTAACAGTTAATGTGACACTGTGTTAAATAATGGCTTCAGTTCAGGAAAACCCAGTATTATCAGAAGTCAGAAGTGGTTTGTGGCGTACAACTCGTGCAGCGTTTTTTAGGAAAGCCTGCTGTGGAAAATGCCCTTCGCTGTAAAAGGAAATGAAATCCTTACACATGAGCAGCTGCTCTCACTGCAGCAGAGAGGAAGTTTCATCAGCCTTAAAACATACTGTCACACACATCAGCACTTTGATCGTGTGTATGTGTGTGTAAATGATGTCCATCTCTCACGCTTCGCTCTTCGCTTCTCGACCTTCAGCAGAGGCCACAGAGTCAACCTCTGCGTGTCTCCTGCCACGCCGCAGCTCAAAGCTCTTCACATATACCCAAATAAGGGCAAAAGTCAGAGCTGAGTTTCGCTCTCTGATAAGGTGGTGTCAAAGAGGCCGCCCCGCTCTGTGTGTGAAAATGCTGCTAGCTACAACACTTCCTGCCAATGCTTGTGGTCGTGAAGGCCTCGCGGCGGCGAGTCACAGTTCTCAGTTTTATTTTTAGTGAGTGGATCTAATGAAACGAGAAATCAGCGAGCGGGAGGAAAGAAACGGACAGAAGCCGCTCGTCTCTGTGGGTCGTTTGAATACAAGGGCGAAGGAGGTGAAAGTGAAGTAGGAAAGGAAGAAGAAACCGTAACGATGTTCACGCCGCTGTGGTTGAAGGAAGATTTACACCTCAACAGTCGAACAGTCATTTGGAGAGAAAAAAAACATTAACAGACTCTTACCACTAGTGTCAAATTTTCTCATGACTATAAGACCAGTCTGTGTGGCCGTACTGCAGTAGGTCTACAGACTGAAGGCTGAGGTCAGGACTCAGGAAGATGATTTCAACAGTAAAACCACTCCCCACCGTCCCTACAGTAGTGTCAAGACGGCAGGTGTAAAAGTGTAGTGAGGACCAACACTGAGTCCAGTCCAGTCAGACTGAATACTTTTCAAAATTTTGAATTTTCAAAAACACGAGCTGAAAAATGGAAATGAATTTCTGTCAATGTTGTTCACGTTTCAGTTGGTTCTTTAACAATCGTAATCTCACTGCCTCGACCTGTGGGACGTTAGAGCTGCTCTGTCCATGGAAAGGTCCTTGGTCTAATTAGATATTACTCCGATGAGGTTTATTGGAAGATTTATTATGGACATTAATATTAAGCAGGTGTAGAAATAGAAAACACAAAGTAAGCTGACACCAATTAGCTATATATAGAGTATGCCCTATAACGAGTACTAAATAATGCCTAAAAAAATTCAACAGTTGAACCGTATATATATATACTCTCTCTATATATGTATATATAAAGAGAGTATATTATTTCACCAAATGATTCCTCTGATTGGAGCAGTCATCGTCTGTACATGTTCCACCCAGTGAACTGTGGTTTCATAAGGTTAACTAGAGAATCCTGTGGGGAAACCACCTGCTTTGACTATTTCTATATATTAAAAAAAAAAACACATTCTCTAACTACTCCTTCCAAATCAAATGTCTGTTTTTCTGTTACAGAAAAGAAACTAACTTAAATATTAAGGTGACAGGAAGAACTTTTACCCTGGCGGCTACAAACACTTCTCCTGATCTCAGTGAAATCACAGCGTGAGTCTTTAGAAAACATTAAATGTTCTGCTTTAACAGCTAAGTAGGTCAACACGATTTGAACAAAAAAAAAAAAGTACAACCCTTACTCCATTACAACTTTACCATGGGGCGCCCACTACTGGATCTGAGTGGGTTTGCATATATTTTACAGAGTTTATGTTTAAGGGACTGAAGTAGGAACTCTGTCACTGGTTCTTCACGATAAAAATAAAAAAGTTATTTGTTTTCCTCCTAAAATAAGACAATTTTTACTCAGGTTTTACAATGAAAATAGTAATTTGTTTCTAATGACATAAACAACTGTAATTTAACTAAGTCATTGACCTGGAGACATTCCAAATCTCCACTGTATTTGAACTAATTTTAATGCATTAAATTATTTGTTGTTAATATTTTAATATTTCTCTCTGGTAAACCCATGGCAAAAAAAAATTAAAAGCAGATAGTCTTTTTCAATTTAATTCAAGTATTTTAATTAAAAAAGTATTATTATCTTATAAATTAGATTATTTAAATTTAATCTTAGTTGATAACCACAAACCAGGGGGAGGTGTAACATCTTTGATGCTTAAAGTGCTGTGTAAATATCATAGATATAAATAAAATATAATTACAGACTTTTACAAAAACACTTTTATTCTTTCAGGTATTCAAAGTAATATCAAAGATCACATAATAATATACAGAAAGACAAAGAGAAACCACAGCTGAATTAACGTGTCGTCATCCTGGATTTGGTGATGACATCATGTTACTCTGCTGTGGACCATGAGGAAAAACTAAACCAAAAAAAACCCCATTTGTGTTCAAGACTTTACTGCCGTATCTCTGGATTTGTAGATTACTCCTCTGCTCTTCAACTCTCGCACAACACCTGCAAAAAAGGACAAAAATTAAATACCTGACAATATAAAAAAAAACAAGATATAATTTTTCCTTCTAAACTAATTGTATCATCCATATACAGATTGGCTCTGACATAGTATTACCATTTAACACTACATAATAACCTTAACATAACATATTCAAATACATGGATTAACACAGTTCTTCAGTCAATCTGAGGTTCAAAACAAATGTGATCTGATCTGGACACCTACATGGAGCATGTAGCCATACTATACACAGTTCTGTGTTATTAGATATGCATTGTAAACAAAACAGAGGGCAGTAGTCAAGTTTAACTACCTGGAGGTAATCTGCCAGTCACTGATACAGCATATACACCAGGCTTGAAGTTACCTGCCAACAACAACAAAATATCAGCAATAAAACAGGGGTTATATCCCCCCCCTTTCCCCAAAGCTTACCTGTGTACTGCGTTTTGTTCTTTTTTTTACTTCGTACTAATCATATATAAAAATCCATCATTATTATTGATTAAAGACACATTCTCACCTATCCTCTGCCATTTTGCCACCCAGCTGTCTTCTGGACTCATCATGGCTACAACGCTGAAAACATAATGTCATAGGTAGTTACCAACGGGGACAAAAAACATTAAAATTTTTTTTTTAAAAAACAGCATTTAACTCCTGTGTATTAATAACAACAACTCAAGATGTTTACCCATCAAACGAGGAACTCGTGCATTCGTAAACCATCTCCCGGTTCCCCTTCATCTGGAGATAGGACTCACAGTTGTCGCAGCCGTCGTATTCAAACTGGTCAATAGTCTGAAGAAGAAAATGAAAAGCTGTAGAAAAGCAGTAATGAAGCCTAAACCTTTCTCTCACCAGTGCATACCCGTGGTTCTTCTATTGATCACACCTAAGGTTAGAAGACTTACATTATGTGTGAAGTATGTATATTTTAAAGTGCAGTGCAGTACTGACTAGATTAGCATTAGCATGGCGTAGTATTCAGTTTCTCTCACATTCCATGACTTACCTTCACCAACGAACAAAGGAGACATGCTCTCAAGTGTCTCAAGTCCTTAGGTACAGTTTCCAATGCCATAGTTTACGGATTCTACAGTGAAATGGTGAATTAAAAGACTTAACACGACCTAATAGGAAATGTTTTGTTTTCGTCGCAGCTAGAAATACGTCACGAGGGTCCTAAACATAGTAGTCCTTTAATTATGCCCGTTAAATGACGTGGGACGTAATGTTACGTTGCAACGTGATGCAACGCATGTTAAACACCAATAACCGTTAAAAATAAAAATCCCTTTTCATATCCTTCTAATAAAATCTTTGCATCTATTAGATCTATTTCTGAACAAGTATCCAAGCGAAAAGTGATGTTTTTGTCAACCATAAAATTGTCGTAAAGTATTTAATATGGTTAATGCAAAACATCTGTATTAAATTTCAAGTAATTAGAACATGGCATATGTTAGTGGGTAGAGATGTCACCAAACTGCCTGTAATGACATTTCTAATCACTTTTATCTGGTGCTGCTTCCTGAAAGGTTGAGAAAGATGTGATGTGAGGTCTTTTCTTCTGTCTCCTAAAAAACAAATGTCACAGCAAGACAGAGGTCCTACTTGAAAATAAACCAATGAGTAAATAAATTAATAATAAAACAAATACAAACTGAAACAAAGAGATAAAAGAATAAAAGGACAAAAGCATCTCTTCGAGTCTGGCAGAATTAAGAACAGGACAGGAGATCAAAGCACTCATTTTACCATTAGACTCGAGAATAGCAGTTAGTAGAAAAAAGACCAACTGATGTAATACTCACATGATACATACAATACTGTCTACACTGTGCTGTGTGAATCCTAACTATTAGCCAAAATTCTTAGGACAATGTCAGAGAGGTAAGTCAGTATTCTTCTGAACTTTTTTTTAAATGTTGATACATTTCCTATGATGAATTATTTTGAAATAATAATAAATAAACACAGTTAGCATTTTTCTTTGTTTTAATTATGTTTCCAAAGTTTTGCCATCCTGAATGATAGAAAAAAATTGGCCAATATTGATGTTTGGCTGTTTTATCTTTGAAGTTTAACAGTTTTAACATATCCTTTTTCTCCTTTTTCTTTTTTTTTATTATAGCTGCACAAACAAAACCATGGATAGTGATATTGGTACACTTCCAGACAATGTCAACCCTGGTACCTTCCCTGCCAAACTGTGGCGTTTGGTGAGCAACCCAGAAAACACATCAATCTGCTGGGACCAGCTGGGTGAGACCATCCTAATTAATGAAGAACTCTTCAAGTCCCAGATCTTGTCTCCTTCCCCCAGGGTTTCAGACAACCCTGACTCCTTCAAAACTACCAAATTCTGTAGCTTTGTGCGTCAGCTAAACCTGTACGGCTTCAAGAAAAACATTCGAACTGTCAAAGTGAACATACCATTTGAAAATGAAACATATCACTGTTTTTACCATAAAAATTTCAACCGAAACCGTCCTGAGCTTATTGCAGATCTGAAGAGACTCACTGCTGATAACAAGGCTAAACTGAGTGCTGGACTGAAAGTCAGTCACAGACCGTGGACCAGGTGCAGTGGAAGTGGCGAATGCAAAAACAAAAAAAGTAAAAAGAAATCTCTCTGACCAATGCCTAGAGCTACTTACTATAGATCAGATGTGCTTGATGCTAGACACCCACAATTGCATTCTTTTCTGTTTCTGCAGGGACTACAGTAGTGACTCCAACTCATCCTTATTGTTCAGATAAAGCACAGGCCGCAACAACAAACAATTCAACTCCAGTCTACCCATTATACCTGATGAACAGCAGCAACAACGCTGCAGCGCTGCCAGAAATACCAGTTCCTTTAAACCAGCAAAACACAGCAGTTTCATGCTCAGGTCCTGTGCACATTCAGCAGTCTTTTCCAACCTACTCAAACCACGGGATCCCAAATTTCAGCAGCTATGATGTCCAAACAGCTCAGGACCCAGCTGGCCTTTATTCTCCATGTAAGCAAAACATAGGATCATTTAGTAAGAAAATGCACTTTTACCAAACTGACATGAGGAAACAGGATGTGCTGAGGGAGAACTACATTAAATAAAATAAATCAAACCAGTACCAGTGGCTATGTATTATGCATCAAATATTAAAAGGTGTAAAAATTAATTATTTGTTTCTTCTCGAAGGTTTCCAGTACTACCCTGCCAACATCTTAACATCCCACATGGCAGGAAGTGGACTTCAGTTGAGGCCATTTGCTCCCTATCACTGCTATCAGGTAGCTGGATCGTCCTCTGTCTATTCTCTCTGTGAAACGACAAACATTTCTACCTCTGCTTTTCTCTGATGTAAGGCCATTGCGTTGAACCTGCTTGTTCTGCTGCGTTCATTAGCTTGGTTCGTTTCCTTCCGCTAATATAGTACCAAACAGCAGGGTCAGGTTTTCTGTAAAGGTCAAAAGCACAAACATTGACGTAGCAGTAAGATAACATTCTGTGGATATGGAGAAGTTGGAAACTCTGGACTAAAAGACCAGTTATTCCCAATCACTGTACCGATGCACACTAGAGCGCCGTGAGAGATCATTAGGTGTGCCACGGAAAAAGATCCAATTTTACTTTCACTATCTAAAAACTAATATTTATTTATTGCAATTTATTTTGTTGGTCATTGCATAGTAACAGGCAGAACAATTAAATACTCTTCCACTAGATGGCAGCAGATGGCTATGAAAACATTGTCTTTCTTCAATTCCTGCAAGTATATCCACGTTGTCTTCAACTAAACAGGTTGAGATTTCACATTGAGTTAGTAAATTGTGAGTCAGTTTGAAGTAAACGATTATTTTATGTCATTACATATCATTTTTGTTTGGTGGTGTTCCCTTTTTTTGTTTAGTTTTTTTAATAAAAAATGTGTTGTGCCTCAGAAAAGGTTAGGAAACACTGCTGTAGACCACAACCAGGAATTACATAAACTTTTTTTTCCAGATGGCTGAAAAATTGATGCCACCTCCAACCAACAGCTTATCTGTTAAACTTCCGAACCCAGAGACAGCAGATAATGGGTTTCATCACATCAACCAGGAAATCATCACGGACAATTACCTGTCACATGACACACACAGGGTGGGTACTTTTAAGGATGTTTCAAGTCATGGCTGAATGCAGGCCGTCATCAGTTAACATCAAAGTGCATTAAAGACTGTCAGCGCCACCAACAGTCTTTCAGTAAAATGACCTAATGTAGTTTGTACAGAGTTTTGTACGTATACAACCATTGTGTAAAAAATATGCTCAAAATACACACTGAAAACAGGGATATTTTGTCAATAATGTACTTTACTGAATGTTACTTTGTCAGATGGACAGTGGTGGTCCAAAGAGCACTGAGGTTTTAGACGTCAAGCATGGAGACCCCGCTCGCTTTGATTCAAGCATGGCTCCCGACAGCAGCACGAGCACTCCAATGCAGGTGATTCCCTAAAATACTGCTGCTGCTACTAGTACTATTACAACTATTATTATTATTGGTTCAGAATCCAATTAGTCAATGGTAATAAATTTGCTGACTGTTTGTCTTTCTCCTTTCACATCCAAATCTGTTGATTTGCAGGCCTGTACCAGGAAGGCTTGATGAGATCTTTTTTCTTTTCTTCAGTTTTTTTTTATCCTTTCATGTGATTTGTCATTTTAAAGTTTTAAAGTATGTCGTCAATAATGTTTGCATTTGTATTCAATTTTATTGTGTCTTTGGTTTGGATATGAATCTCTGATGCGTCACTTTAAAGATGCCTTGACTGTTGTCTTTTTCAGACATGTTGTCAAAAAGTAAACCAATCATGTGTATTTTTGAAGAAGGCAAAAATAATAAATTTTTAACAATTTACAATTAACTGAATCTATACAAAATATACTGTTTGAGGGTTACTGCGGCCGAAGGTTAATCATACTCATCATTAGAAAGATCTCAGCAGTGAGTCATCACTTTTCAAGTGTACTTTGACCACATTACATTCATAAAGGTCAGCTGTGGTTGGATACACTGTTGCCTGTTTGATTGGTCTAGCTGCGACTAGAGTTGCTGTGAAAGAATAACGAGTCAAATGTCGCAGGTGAAATTGTAACCATGGTGATCTACAACAATAACTTAAAGCTGGAAGAAACACTGTTATCTAAGGGTTTCTTTTTTATTTAGACCAATATAATACTTAAGAAAAACACACACTGTGACCTGATGTCTTTGAGAAGATCTGCAATTTACCTGGTGGAAAGAAAATACACAATACTATGTATATCTGTTATCTTCTGATGACGTTGTGGCAAATAAAGTACAGTAAATGATAGAGTGAGATCTGCTTTCTGATTTAGACACAAGTCAGTAACTTGACACAAACTTGACACAAACACAGCCATACCAGTACCCCTCCTCTGTGACACACATTAATACGTCTATATACATTTCAACTGAACCACTTTGACTGTATTATCTGTGTGGTACAAGAGTCCCAATTCTACTCCCTTTCTTCAGACGTGTGCTGCCCTGTTTTCAAACCACTTTAATTCAAACAAATATACCTGAAAAATCTGCTAATCCAATCAACCTGCGACATCCACTAGTTATTTTCTGCCACTAGGGGGCTCTCATAACATAATTAAAAACATCAGAGGTATTTTTAAAAAAGCCCTTACAAAACAAGTGTAAGAAACATAACACTAATGGACCCCACATATTAACAGGGGGAGAGAGTCTTTGATCCTTTGATGCAACAAAGCAAATAAAAGAGCTCCTCCAACTGTCAGCAATGCAACTGCCATGAAACTTCACTACAAGTCAAAGTAAGTTGTACAAGAGAGACCTGGGAGAAACCTTTTATAGATTTTGGTAACTGGGGGTAATTAATATTCTTAGAGAAACACTTATTATTATTTATTATGTTTTTGTTCAATGAAAGTTTTAGCAAAGCTCTTATCAGTTTCTTAAAATGTTTAATTGTTTGCTATTTAATTGTTGGTAAACATTAAGCCAATTATCAGACGTCTGTTGGCTATTTTTTTATGCTTAGTTTACATAGATTAAACAGGTTTGTTTGTAGCATAAACCTCATGTGTTTAAAATAAAAATATTAATATATACGTACAATGTAGTATTTTTCTAATGTCTTAGCCTTCCTAACCCAGTAGCCCACTCTAGGATTTAACAAATTATTTAAATCATTTCTTGATCTTGCTGTGTTCACTAAACATTAACCTGACGTTTCCTCTGTTTTCAGTCGCACATCCAAACATGGAGGCTGGTCTAACTGTGCTCCCAGAGAACATCAATCCCAGCACTTTTCCAGCCAAATTATGGCGTCTGGTGAACAACCCAGCTAGCACAGCCATATGTTGGGACCACCTGGGTAAGGCTATTGTCATCAACCAGGAACGTTTTGAGTCACAGATTTTGTCGTCCACCAGTAGTCCCAACCTGGACAACACTGGCTCCTTCAAAACAACCAATTTCTGCAGCTTTGTGCGTCAACTCAACTTGTACGGCTTTAAGAAAATCAGTCCCGTGGCTGGGGGCACCTTATCGAGTAACAGTGGCACATACCACTGTTTTTTCCACAAAAACTTCAACAGAAACCATCCGGAGCTTGTTGCAGATCTGAGGAGACTCACTGCTGACAATAAGGCCAAACTCAGCGCTGGTCTCAAAGTCAGTCATAGACCGTGGAGCTCTCGAAGAGGAAGTGGTGAAGAAAAAGACAGCGGTGTAAAGAAAAGTAGTGTGTCACCTCAGAGCCCGACGACTCCCAACTGTCTGGATACAGCTCCGACTAAAACAGCTCATGCTGCGACTCCAGTCTACCCACTGTACCTGATGACCAGCCATGTTGAAGGCATAGTGCTAACAGATCAACCAGTAACTTTAAACCAGTACACTACCAGAATACTCCCGTGTTCAAATGTAATACTCATAAAACAGACGTTACCTGTGGGACTGACCCAACAAAGTCCCAACCTGACCAGTGATTATACTGGTCCTGGACTGAACCAGCCTGGACTGAACCAGCCTGGACTGAACAAGCCTGGACTGAACCAGCCTGGACTAAACCAGCCTGGCCTCTATTCTCCATGTGAGTATGACACATGTGTTCTGAAGTCTATTTGAAGCACATAACCATGAAGTGTTTCCACTGTCACCAGCGACATTTATTGCTGGAAATCATGAGGATGTTTTTAATTCACGTTGACAATTATACAAATGTAGAATATAGAAAAATAAAATACTATTAAATTATAGAATACTGTAAATGGATTGATGACGATTGCAAAATAGTCATCAATTGATTGATTAAATTTAGATTCTTAAGATTTTGATAGTTTGAGGTGCGCTGATTTGATCCTCTCCTGTCTGGCGCCGAACATTTCTATTATTTTGGTTAGAGAGGCCGCTCTACTATGCTACAACCCATAATGTTAAACTTTTTTTTTTTTTTTAAGGTTTTCAGTCCTACCATGCAAATCTAGAATCGTTGCAAATGACAGCTAGTGGACTTGACCGTAAGCCCTTTTCTCCACCCTCTAACCAGGTAGGAGGAATACAGTCTGTTTTCCCTGATACTCAACATTGCTGTCTTTGTCTAAAATGTTTGGTTGTTGTTGTTCTTGTTTTTTTTTTTGTTTGTTTTTTTTTGACAGCATTGCATAGCAGTTGACGACCACCAGGATCTGCTGTGTAAAACTTTTCAGATTGCTGAGGAATTGATGCCACTTGCTGTTGGTAACGGCCCAGTTAGAGTTGAAACCTCAGAGGAAACTTTTTGATTTTACAAGACAGAAAGATGTTTGGAAGACGACAAACTCCACTACTCTACGTGATAAACTTTTGAACATTAACTTGAATTAATCCTACCTATAAAACAAAAGGAGACACTCAACCATGTTTTAATGCTGAACTTAAGCAGTTAGTGTCATTGCAACATTTGTTTTATTACTTTTATTGTTTTGTTTTCTTCACGTTCTATGTTGATTTGACATTATAATTACCAATTTTCCATCTGTTTTTATGTACGTACTGTAAATCCTGTCCATGTGCACTGTATTTTATAAACTTGGATTCAGTTTTCCATTATTTCGAAAAAGTAGTGTTTTAATGTACAATGTCAATGAAACTAACAACCTAACGCACTTCTTCATCAGTCTTTACAGTCTTTTCAATGTTAGATGACCCTCCAGCAGGGAGCAAAGTATGAAGAAATAAAGCTCACTAAAGTAACATATCGGTGAGAGCTAGTGATGTCTCGATATTACAATTAATTGCGGTATTAAGCACTACGGTTAATTTATCGTTACGTTTCCGAAATACCGTAAATAATGTACCGGAACTATAGTTAAGCGCAACTCTAACGGAACGAAAATAAAGTTACACAACACCCGCGCGTTGCCGCGTGTGTTGCTTTGTTTTCTGTCCCTATAAGTTCCAGAACAGAGGCGTGACCACATGGGGAAATGGCAGAAAAAGAGTTATTCCCTCACACAGCGCATTAAATCAGTCGTGTTGGGTTAGTTTGGCTACAGAAGAAAATGACCAGGGTGTCGTCGTGGATGGCGGCTTACCAGCATTTATATCATGCCACAAAATGAGGACGCAGATCCAACATGTTTCATCACCTGCGGATAAACCACCTGACAATCCTCGCTAAATAAAAGGTATACACATTAACTGGGTCAAATTACGTCAATGCTTTCCTAACGTAATGTTGAATTGGTAGAACATTAAGTGTTAGCGTGACAAGCTACACGACATTCGCCTAACGCTACATTATACTGTTCGTGTTATGTAAACATGACTCTTTTTAAAAAATTTAAACTTATTTAATCTGTTTTGTTAGAAAGTGTCGGTGTGCAGTGAGCTGTAAAACACCACTATGTCGTCTGTTCTCCAAGTCAGTGAACATTTAGCATTAGCTCCTTTAGCTTTCTCCCACCAGTGAGTTACGTTAGGCTACCATGGGATGTCCGTTCCATTTAGAACTAATTTGTATGTCTATTACTATTGTGTTTTCAACATAACCAATAAAGGAACCACAAATAATAAACTTGTTTTATGTGGCCACAAAAATTAGACAATTAAAATTAATTCTGAACTTAAAAGGTCACTTTCTGAGCTACATCTTAGTACAGTTTACGTGTTCCGATTTACGTGTATACATACACAACAAATGTAATTTGTACCAAAAACAATGAACATGCGATTTTTTTTTAATTATTATTCTTTAGGTTTTTCTTACCTATAAAATAATTAGAAATGACAAAGATCTAATAAGAGTGCAAGTGAGCTGAGTTGTACATTTAAAAACTACAAACTATTGTGGTATTCTATAGACGTGTTAAAGGAACAGAAAGGCAGAACCTACATTTAAATAGCTGGGCCTAAAATAAGATTATCCTGTTTCAATTACCAGCAATTACCACTGGCTGTATTGTGGTTCTAGATCAAAGCTGAGGTCATCAGGATTAAAGCGTAGGTAAGTTACTTCAAAGGAGGTTAAAGGGACATGCATAGATAAAGATGAAAGAAAATACTGAAGTGTTTGAACTGAATGGAAGTGCGAGCAAGGTAATAGTTTGTGTGAAAAACACAAGACACAATATGTTTCTAACTTGAACATTTCAGCAATTAGCAAAATAATGTAAGAAAAAATTTCAACCCACTCAGGTGTCAAGCTGCTCATTTCTTATTTGAAATTATAATATTCTATATTCTCATTCCACCACACTAGTCACTTGAAGTTAACCCTTTTTCTTCTTTTTGTACAGTCAGACAAACTAAAGTATGGATACCAGTGGAGTTTCACTCCCTGTCAACATCAACCCCAGCTCTTTCCCAGCCAAATTAGTAAACAACCCGGCCAAGACGTCGATCTCCTGGGACCGCTTCAGTGAAGCCATATCCATTCATCAGGAGCTCTTCATGTTGCAGGTCCTGTCGCCTAGCAGCAGCGCTACATCGGGCAGTGCTAACACCTTTAAAACCAAAAACTTCAGCAGCTTTGTGCGCCAGCTCCACAACTATGGCTTTAAGAAAACCAGTAGAGTTACTAGATTTTACACACCACGTAGGACTTATCACTATTTTTACCACCAAAACTTCAAGCGACACCATCCTGAGCTTGTTGTAGCTCTAAGGAGAGTCACTGCTGAAAGCAAGACCAAGTCACAGGTCCTGGACTTAATGTATGGAGGACGGTGGTGATTGGGAAGAACGATGCGTTGGAGGTGGAAAAAGTAAGTATATATTGTGTTTTATTGTGCACTGGAGAGAACAATTGGAGCCTTTTCTTTTATACATTGTAGCACAACAGCCGTTTTCTTTGGACATACACGTACAGATAGATAATGAAGTTATGATTGTCTTGTTGCTTTTTCCTGTTTCTGCAGACTTGTCAGCACTGAGCCCATTGCTTCTTATGTTACTGTCCAGATGCTAGAGATGGAGCTACCAGGTAGGAGAAAAGAATGTTAGAGATGGAGCTACCAGGTAGGAGAAAGAGAGGAAGGCCAAAGAGGTGATATATGGATGTAGTGAGGGAGGACATGCTGATAGTTGGAGTCAGAGTAGAAGATGCAGAGAACAGGGAGAGATGGAAATCAATGATTTGCTGTGGCAACCCCTGAAAAACTAAAAAGGGACAAAGCCGAAAGAAAAAGAAGAAAGTTACTGTCCAGATGCAGCTCAGCTTGGAACAGCTAACAAAAGACCTTTTACAACAAACCACATTTAGGACAAGATTATTATGGCCTTCATTTAAACAGTGAACATGACATATCTAAAAATGTTGTGATGACTGCAGAAACCAAGTTCCTCTAGATTTGTTATAAGGTTACAGTAGGTAGCGAAAATATAAATAACATCTCTATATAATCTTTTTTCACTCGGTTCATAATTCGGAATCTTGTTACGACCTGCAAAATCAAAAAGTCAAATATGAAATTAAGACATATTTGACATATTTTTTTATCATCTTAGATTTTTATTTTGTTATTTTAAAACTTCAACCTGGCAAAAATAAATGTTAAAAAAAAAAAAAACTGTCAACAATTTCTATTTCTAGATGTCAAGGTAGAGTTCTTCTATCGCTTTACACAATGGGGCATTGATTGGTCCGTTACTGGTCTTCCCTCTGTCATTAGATAAAGAGAGCCCCAGATGACGTAATCAATTACGATTCGAAGATAAATGCCCATGTCAGCCTGTGGGAAAATCAGCTACAATGCCTCATTTGTCCACAGGGAGGAGCAGTGATTATTACATACTGTACATAAGACTTTTTTTTTAGAACTAGAGCAAAATACTGTACGGAATCAATATATAATTTGTCCGTTTAAAATAAGAATCCGAATTACATAAATAGACACAGAATCCACAACATTTAATTAAAATGTTAAAATAATTCCTGTGACCACAGCTTTCCACATATTTATATATTTATATATTTATATATTTTTATATAGTTTTATATATTTAATTGAATTGTTATTTTCTCATTGGACTATGCATTAAAAATGTAGAGTCAACGGTATCACAGAGTCAGAAGGTTAAGTCAAAAGGTAAAAGAGATAAATGATATAATTTAAAAAGCCGTCTGATTTTATTTTTTTTTTTTTGCAGATGTGGTAGAAGTTACGGTAAAGTAAAAAGAAAAGTAGTTTTTTTTGTCAGCGTCTCGCTGACAGTAATACATTGGCGTTTGTGTGTTGTGTGTGGTTTGTTCCAGAAGAGGGAGACAGTGGCTTGGTTTTGCTCGACACTGCTGCGGCAGCTGCCCCTCCCTCAGTATATTATGGTGCTTTCAGGAGCCAAATGAAAGCTCTGTATATATATATATTTGTTATTCGTGGGAGTACAAAACAAAGCAACGTTCCGTTTTATATTGGACTAAACAAATAAACAAACCCTTCTGTTGTCTTACCAACATGTACCATTTGTAAGAGGGGATTTGTATAAATACATAATATGCCTAGCACTCCTCTGTTGCATCTCTGTTGAGTCTACATGCCAACATGAGTCCCTCTGTTGCATCTCTGTTGAGTCTACAGACTACATAGGTAGTATGATAGACCACATGTTGGCATTTGGTGTGTAGGAATGTTACATTGAGAAATATTCTAACAGATTTAATAGTTCAAACTGAGAACGTTTACATACTATTTCTGTGTGTTTGTATTTCTAATCAATTATATTCACAAAGAGTGCTACTCTAGACTCTAGATATCACTCAACATCATACACATCTTTCATAGAAGGGTCCTAAGCTATAAGTAAAAGTGTATATTTCTATTATCTAACCCCTTAAAAGTATTTGGACTGTGTGAACCAATATAAATATTTCTGAGATATATTGGGGGAAAAGAATGTTTTCAGTGTAAAATTACTTCTTTTTAAATCGACTTTTGTTCCAAAATCTAGTTTCTTTCATACATTTTTCTTTTTAGTTTTAGGAAAATAAATTTGTCCAAGCTAGATTAAATATTTGATTTAAAGAAATCTTGAATTATATTTAAAGGATTATATAACTGTTATTTTCAGGGTTTCAAATTCTAACAACCTCAGGCTTTGTTTGGTGAAGTTTTATTTTTCAACTTTTTGGACTTGGCCCCGTACTTTTGTAGGGCTGAGATTGAGAAGCGTGATGTCCGACAGAACGTGAAGGCGTCAGGACAGTGTGCAGGTAGAGGCCGTCAATGAGATCCTGGGAAAGAGAGAGGGAGAGAAAGAGTGAAAGGGGGAGAGAAGAACAGCTTCAGAAGTGTTTTCTTCACTTATTCGGCGTTTGTCAGGAGATTCTGAAAGTTTGGAGAACGTTTACATTTTTTTCTTCACATGTTTCTGTTCTGTTTTCCATTTTTATATTGCCCTCGTTGGTCTCAAGAGGATCGTATCTCATTTCTCTCAGTGCGACAGAGACACCGAACACGGATTTTCCCCCTTTTTGTTCTTGTTTTTACTTTTTGTCGTTTATAGAAGCGCAGTGATTTTTAAAAGGAACCGACGGCATAGAACGAGGTGGATGAGTCTTGTTTAGGGGTCGCCTCCCTTCTAGACTCAACGTAATTACTAAGTTGGAATAAGTGAGTTAAGGCAACGGTTCGTTTGATTATGATGGTTAAATAGAGCGATGTATGTCGAATTTACCAACTATTGGTGCTGTCCCTTTTATGATGAGCCGACATTTTGGCTCTGCATTATAGTTCAACACGCCTTATAACGTTTCCGGCGGCCACCTGTGAGTTGAGCCTTTGAAGTTGGAGCGTGTCAGTGGATTCACGTCGAAAATGTGGCGCCGACGGGACGTGTTGCCTTTTGACGCTGTTTGTCAACTCGTCTTGCGTCGCAGATGCGATGTGTGACTCTGACTGACGCACACTGTAATAACAGCCACATTAACGGACCCGAGTGTCGTTTGGATGAAGATTGATCCAGTGTGGCCAGGACCTGCCCTCTTCTTAGCCGGGAGAGGACCCGAGAGTCCAGGCTGTGTCCTCATCAGGACTTCACGTTTCTGCCGTCTGCTGTTGGAAACCAATGCTGCACACTTTCAGTCACAACGCAGCGCGACGTGTCTTCATGGTGCATTTGTGTGTGCACACTTTCGCTCCTCATACTAATGACACTGGATAAAAGTTCACCAGCGCATTTTTTGTATATATATATTTTTTTCCAAACTCTGTGAAGTTATCGGTTTCTGTGCCGATGCCGTGGGCACTGAGTGACAGAGTTTGAATATTAACTCTGGCGCTGAATGTAAGTGTGAGTTATGAGTTTGAGTTATGCTGGCAGCCCTCCAGCACTTTTAAACATTTGGATTGAATCTCTTCTGCAGTAGACGCCAAGAGACGTGGAACGTTTATAAATATATACATATATTTTGTTTTAATCCGCCTGCCTGCTTTGAAGTCACCATGTGCGGCCGAGCACAGCCACAGCACCCGAGGCCATGACTGTCCCCCAGCGGCGCCGGGCCGGGCTCTGGCCGTGGCTGCTCATGGCAGCCTTGCAGCAGGTGGTGCTGGCCCAGCCGGGCTTGGAGCCCGAGCGGCCGGTCCTGCGAGCGCTCATCAAGGTGACGCTGCTGAAGAACGAGCCCACGGGGAAGCCCATCACTTTGGAGGGGGTGTTCGTAGGAGGAAGTGCCGGATATGCGGAGGGGAAGCTCATGCAGGTGAGGACTCACTGTTAATAAAGCCTCTGTAGACAGTGGACATCAGGTCACAGTTCAAGCACACTTTATGTCAGCGTGTTGTTTATATTAGACCAGGAAGAGCATCTGTCAGGTTCACCGTGGACATGCACCTGCTGTCAGTAGATCAGGTGTTTGTTTGTGTAGATGGACACACCACACTACTTGCACCAGCATGTGTGTTTTCCAGGAAATTTGAATATTTCTGTTGAATGAAATTGTTCATGCTTTAAACGCCAGGACTGCAGAATGAAGTGGTGCAATAAATAAAGATACCAATATGTTGGCACATTTTACTATTTATTACAAGATGGTAACTATTTTAACTGCATCTGATAGTTAGATTTGCTTTAGCAAATGGGTATTTTCTACAGTAGTCAACAAGTCATTTTGTCCAGTATAAAAATCAACACAAAAACATGACTAGAAGTCGGTCAACATGTATATTGTAAAAAGTATTTAATTCAATATTTATTATTTGTCCTTGGGTACTTTAACTTAGACAAGTTTCTTTCTTTAGTATTTTGACTTGAAAAGGTAGAAGAGTCTTTAGTATCACTGCTGTCTACACAGTCATTCTAATATAAAAAGCACAGACAAATAGTAAATGAATAAATCTTTATATGTCGCTCTGTTTGTACAGTGACAGTTCCAGTAACACAGAAAATTAAACTGTTTACACAGCATCCCAGTCCCATGTACCCTGTATTGTTATTGCCTGAACTTGTAGCTGCACACCATCTGCAGTGACCATCGGTTACAGTACACAATACTACCCTTTTTACTCAGCACGTGATGACAGAATATCTAAATTCCTCCAACAATAGTGATGACACGCAGCTGTTATTGAGGTTAGTTTGTTTTCCTTCTATTTTTACTCCCCTAAAAAAGTTGTTTGCTTTGGGTTGCCAACTTCCATAGGTGTATCCCTGCAACTATTTATGACAGCTAATATTCTTCCAAAAAATTTTAATATCAAGGTGTGGTGCTAGACTTTCAAATGGCACAGCAAATCATGTTCAGACCCATGTAAGTCTATTACTTAAGCAGAAGTGTTTTTTTCTTTTTTTCTTTTTTTCTTTTTATGAAACAACATGTCATTACCCTGCAAATGTGAAGTACGCAGGCTATTCAGTGTGCATATTTAGGATTCAGAAGTGGATTAAGGTCCTGAGCCACGAAGGTTGGTCGTGTCAATTTATTTGTGGTTTCCACAGAAACGGAGCACATACGTTGTACTGTAGGATCTTGTCTCTCTTCACCTACCAGGTGGGGGAGGTCTTGTGAATGGCGCAGCAGATGCATTACTGTGTCACAAGTGATGAGGATTTCTGGGCATCGTCACAGAGACAGCCCAATACCAGGGGATGTCAAAAGCTGTTGCTCTTCCCCAAATTTCTCTTGTAGAACTTGGCAATACGTTGAAGTGCGGTTTCGATCAAACACACTTTGGAATTACTTTGGCATTTCTTTTTGTTCACAGTAAGGCTTGGCAGTAAGTGTTGTTGTTAGCTTTAGTCTTTTTGAGTAGACAAATTTGGCACCAAAGCAAGCGATGAATGGTTCATTTTGGAGTTTTACAATGAATTGCCCACAGGTTGTGTAAAGGGGCATGGTCATCTACAGTAACTAAATCTGCCAAGGTAACTAATAAGATGTGCCAAATAATTACTGAAAATATTTTAAAATGTACCTAGAAGAAAAAAACTCTACATGTTTAAAGTTTGGGTTGTCTTGATCTGTTGATATTTTAAACAGCGAAGGAGATAGTTTTAGGCTTATATCTTTGTGTCTGTGGAATGAATACTGCCAAATCTTGTACTGGTTCATGTTTTTTACTATTGTTTCTGGTAAATATTTGGTGTTGAAAGTATTGAACTTGATTCTGATTTGGTTTCTTTGGTTCTCTTCAGCAGTGATTGCAGATGTTATTACAGCTCCTGAGGTTTGGGGTTTTTTTTTTGGATTATATTCTCAGGCTTTTCACAGTGAGGCAGTGCTGTAGTGCAGGATGCTCTAGGCCTGTCCCAACAGGTTATTACCACTGCAGGCTGGAAATAGCGTTGACTTCCACTGATATATTTGCAGTCTATCAATGTGTTCTTTATACTTACAAGACGAAAAAACAAAAGTCAGAAAGTGATGAATGTTGAAAGGCCAAATGCAGCTACTTCTGTTTGATTCGTGATTTCAGTAAACATTTTTAATCAGACGCTGTAAATATTATGTGATGGAATACTTGGAATACTTACTCTGAGCGGCAGCTAACCTAGCTGTTCAAAAGTGGTTATTTTGCTGAAGTTTTTATCCACTCTTACTAAAAGAACTGCTTAAACTGTGCAACCACACATTGTATTTTCCATCTTAAACAGTTTGTAAACAAATTCCTGAACACACAACTCTGTGGTGCTGAACGTGGTCCGAGTCTTTGCCTATTTAGTCATCGCTCTGGTGCATGTCCCACTCACGTCTACTGGAACACTGATCTTCCTGGAGGTTTGTCATGTCCTCTGAATGAACATGTTTATTGGAGCACCGGTTGGTGTCTGGCCAGCAGCATTTGGACCAATACAAGTGCAAAGGAATTTTGACTGTCTCCCTATTGCTGTATTAATCATGCGTTGTGACATCAGAGAAATGCAAAAACTCGAGGCTTTAGGCTAAAACTGGCTTTCAGTCACAACAGATGGAATGGTGAAAAATAATGGTTGTGAGATTAATTCCTTGACCTAGGGGTTAGCATTGTGCTAGTACTTTTACTTTATGAAGCAAAAATGAACGCCTTACCATCTGAGCTATGGCAAACTCAGATATTTTCCTCTTAATGTAAAAGATTTATTGGCACCTCTGGAAAAGTCACCTCAATTAGTCAATTTTGATTAAGAAAGGCTAGGGAGTTACTGTAACTGACCACTGGTCCAGTTTGTAGTTTGTATTCTTTCATCTTACCTCCCTGTGTCCCACAAGGCACTGAACGCTCTCTCATCTGTCCAAGGACACTATCTTCACATTTCCTCTGGCCAGCCCTTACAAAGGCCATCTGGGAGGGTGGAGGCTGGTGCTGAGGGAGAACTTCAAAGTGAGGGCAGATCCGAACGTGAGCTGGGATGATTAAAAACTGAGAATGTTTACACTGCTCTTCCCATTTGGGCTCTCTCCGCCCCCTCCCTTTAGATTTCTTGTCCATACTTCCCATCTCTCTGAAGGAGATAACATCCTGTCCAAGACTCCTCAGAGCTTCTCCACACTTTACATTGCTAAAAGTAAATTGTGTGTCTAGCTGATGAATGTGACCTTTGTATTTCAAAGGTTGTCTTGTAATGCTTGCAGTAAAATCTGAACTTTAGTTTTTTAGTTTTACAGCTTTTTGTTGTGTGAAGTATTGGTAAAATAGAAAAAACGGTGGTGCCTAAACAAAAAATGACTATAAACTGATCAGTATAAACTAACATAAAGTGACTATTTCAGTAGTTGTGTTGAACATTTTACTGTATCTTAAGAGGAAGGTCGCGAACAACAGATTGACATGTGGTGGAATGGACTCACAATATATATATATTTTTGAGAAGTTAATTTGATCAAAATGAATCAAGATTACCTATAAAATAGTACAGTGTTTGTAATATTTTAATTAATTAATTAATTTTATTGCTTGGCTGCAGGGTGTGGAGTGGCTTCGTAGAGATTTTACAGTTAAAAATATTATTAACTTGACAAGTTTTCCTACAAATACACTGGGTTCTTGCATAGCACCTTTTGAGTACTGATTTGAACTCAACTCACGGTAATTATACAGGTTTTGCAGCCATTCGTTGCCCACTAATTAGCCGTTTAACACAGACTGTACGAATATACTTTGGAATCCGGTAGAGCACAATGACGAGGCCTTAGATAATGACTGTTTGACTATACATTAGGACCTTGTGACACATATCCGCTCATGCCTTACGGCAGAGTGAAGTCTTCCTCAACTAACTGTTATGTATTTTCAGAAGTATCATTGGCCTAATACCACCAAAATGATCATTCTGGCAGTGGGGTTTGTAAAACCCGAGTGCGTCCTCATATGCAGTGTCTCACATCACCAGCTCTGCCTGTAAAGGTCTGTGCTGGCCTTATTTGACACTGTCCATTGGAACAGATAAACACGTCATGTGTTCTCGTCTCGGTGTGACTGCACAGTTGTATTGAATAAAGTCATAATTTCCTTGCTGTTAGTTCAAAACTAGACAGAAAGTTTAAAGTCAGCTTTCATGTGTCGTATTCTCTTAATTGAGCAAATGACCCTGATTACTGTTGTGATGTAAGACAATCTTTATTTTCCTTATGGACAGGTCAGACAAAAGTGCCTTCAACATGAGAGTCTTGGTGTCCTGTATTTCCATATGGTCATCAGCTCAGCTCAGCTCAGCTCTGCCTTGCTGTGACTATTTTTCTCTATGGCCGTCTTTGTTTCCTCTGGCTCTTGCCATGAAAAGACCCTAAATGTGTCCAAACTATCACATACATTCTGGAGTCTGAACTAATGCTCTCTCTTGAGTAGGCATCTGACTAATCTGCAGCCTGCAGCACAGGAAGCAGGGGACCAGGGTGTTCTTGCCCACCCTCTTCCACCAGAGATCACTTTTTGAGATGTTTCTTACCATCTCAGCCACACTGGAAAGATGAGAGAGGCAGGTCAGGGGGAAACATGGCAAGTCTCTTAATCCTGCTGGCCCCCTTCTTTTTAAGTCATTAGACCAAGTCTGGAATTCTTGTATATTATACAACACATTCTTGTCTACTTTTAATAGTCTCCTTGTGCAAGTAACCAGAAGAGCTCTGCTACTTCTGTCTATACTCACTACCACATACATTTGTCATTAGAAGTCATGTTCTTTAATTCAAGTTTTGTACCATACACATATGTCTTATGTGTCTGTAAACACACACACACATGTACACACACACACACACGCGTACACACTGACACACAGACATTTCAGTATGGTAAAGGCATTACTAGTGGACTTAGCCTTGAACCCAGCCCACAGAAAGGGTAGGTTGGAAAGAACAGAAGATGAAAAGAGGACATCAGAGCAGCAGCACGTGACTTGTCTGTGAATCACTTCTATAAATGAAAGTAGTAAAGATATAAGTTAGGTCTCACTCTTCTAATGAGCTTTTTATTAGAAATCCAAAAGTAAAAGCAACATGCTCGACATGGCTCGGCCCTTTCAAGTCGTGCCACTTTATAGCCATGCATCTGTTACAATAACGAGGAATGAGTCAGCGAGCAAACACACACACACACACACTCAGACAAGAATTCTCCTAGGTTTGGCTGAATTCAAGAGTTTAAAATGCCTGATGATAAACACATGATACCTCTGCATTCTCAGGAAGTTTGCTATCTTGTGAAAACGTTTGGCGATTTTGGCCTGGTTCAAGCGAAGCACCTGTCTGTTCCCAGATGAAACAGATCTAGTGGAGAGCACATAGGGAAGCCCGCTGATCTGTGGAGGCTGCAGAGACCACGCTGTCCTTTTTCTGTGGATCAAGGCCACATTTACAGAGATTTACTGTGTGACCTGTGTCGCAACCCATGACAGTTGCACCATACGGCGGAACATTTCAGATGACTGTAGCAGAAGAGTCGGGTTTGTGTGAAATATATGTTTAAATTATAAGGATAATTCCACTCAGAAACATGTGTATACAGTAGAGTGACATTCTCATGTATGTAGTTTATATAACCCTTTACATGAAAGTGATCTCCATGCACAGGAACTGCTGCGTGTTTGTTTCGAAACGCCCACGACGCTACAGGTTTTGTGGCTTCAAACGCAGGTCGCTTCTTTTTACAATATGCTGAAGGTTATTAGTGATCAATTACGCCATAAAAAGCCTCCATACTGCCCCTTTAAATATATTAAAGGTCGTGTTAAAGCCAGGCTGTGAGGTAATGTAATGTCCATTTCATCTGAATTAACAGAAATCTGTTCTGTTACGACAGCTCCTAGTGTGGGTGTTAAGTTTTGTCCTTCATGCAGTCAGCTACTCTGGGCCAGCGCTGCCTAAATGTTAGAGCAGTCATTTAGACCCCGGCTCACATCAAAGGCCGGGAGTCTTCCTTGAGTTTCTCATTTCTCCGCTCAGAGCACTTTTTCTCCCAGGAGCATAGCTGTACGATTCCTCACCTCCTCTCTCCTCACCGACCCTCTCCTGTTTCTTGATAGCGCTCTAAAATTGTTGTATTTCATTGCATGTGCTTTAGCTTCAAGGACCACTACATGTGCTCAAAAGGCAGGAAGCTCTTTGGTTTTCTGAGAGGTTTTAAGGAAAAGAGTCATCACCATACCACAGATAAATGCCCTGTGACAATCTACCTCCCTCTCTCTCTCAGGAGACTCCCTGTGGCTCCTTCCTTTGCTCGCTCAGACACTTTGTTCCTATAGTTTGTACTCGCTGCACAAAATGCAGGAAAACAGCCCACATTAGTGAACCCAGTGCCGGTATGACAAGTCTGAAGTATTTTACATACCTTCAAAGTAAAAATGCAAAGCAATATTGTTTTAAAGCCTAATTTACTTTGAATAATTGACTCAATGAGCCGCCTGAAGAACGGCTTCCACCTGTGTTCATGCTTTTCATGTTTGCGTGCAGGGGTCAGGCGTAAGTATGGTCCACTGATAAGGTCACCGCTTCCAATTCAGCATTAAACCAAATGCCTGCGCACTTATCAGCTACGGCTATGAAGGGAGAGGCAACAGTGATTCAATGCATATGCTTGTGTGTGTGTGTGTGTGTGCACCGAAGTGTGTGTATGTACATGCATGAGTGCGTAGGAGGTGGAACTCCCATGCTGAGATCATTTAACTAACTCTATTAAGTGGGATCAAAGTGACTTGGATCCTTCAGTGCTGCTTGACAACAAAAGCCATATTGTAATTCCAGAAGCAGGGAAATAACAGTGCTGACAAAAATATTCTTTATATACCCATATATCACATGGTCAAATCCAGACCAATAGCGTGTCCTGCTTTGACTTTTGTCTACCTTGGACTCGGTTGACCCCTTAAATTGGTCTGTAAGTTATCTTTTCGAGACCCCTATTTGCCAGTTTAACACCTCATTGGGTGTTAGTTATATTGTCAACATGAAAATTGTCACTCACACCCTCTCATACCTTTCTAAGAGAAAGAATTTTGGTTTAAAACCCAGATACATACCATGGAGGTTCCTGTAAATAGGTTCAGTATCAGAAGCAGCAGATACATACCATGGAGGTTCCTGTAAATCAGTATCAGAAGCAGCGGTTCATCCACTCAGGATGACCTATATTTGAATTACACAACAAATTTAAATGTGTCAAGCAACAGAAAAGGGGGGAAGAAAATCCAACACTTCTTCTCATGTTTCACACCTGTAGGAGAAGGGAGTCGTGGAGTCAGGTTTAAAGTCTGGGGAGGATTGTTGTGATGTACTGTACTGCGAGTTGTTGTTTTAGCCTCGGTTGTGCCGTTCAAAAATGGAACTTTACCATCTTTCGTCCTGACTTGCACTTGCACATTCCATTGTCACAGTGCAATACCACGAGACATCTTCCCGCTGTTTAGGAAGTGCCTTATCATTACTTACTCATTATAATGTTTAAAAAGGCAGAAAAGGAGAAACAAATCAGTCAAATTGTCGCTAAGACCAGTGGATTATCATTTGATACAAATGAAACCTGGCATTAAGTGTGTTCAGAGGTGTGTTTAAATTTGGCAACAAATACAAATTCTTGCTGTGGGAACAACAGCGTTACATGAGATGAAAGACACTAGTCTTCAAAAACAAAGTACAATGGCAAACACTGAGTGAGTGTATGTGTGTGGAGGATAACCTCCAGATAAAAGACGTGACTGCAGTAACAAAGACCTGCCCTATCTAGCCTGGTCACAGTGGATTTATGATCAGTACAGAACTGTCTGTAAGACAGGGGTGTCAAACTCAGGGGCCACATACAGCCTGATTAGATGTTAAGTGGGCCGGACCAGTACAAGTACAACATAATTACCTATAAATGACAATAAGTCCATGATTTCCCCTTAGTTTTCATGCAAAGAAGTACAAGTGTATTAGAAAATATTCATATTTAATGAAATATTTGAAAAAAACAAAAACATCACAGACATGAAGTGTTCTTTACTTTTAAAATTCATCAAGCGGGCCAGATTGAACTCCCTGGTGGGTCAATTTTGGCCCACGGGCCATATGTTTGTCATGCCTGCTATAAGAAAGCCAAAAGAGAACCTATGGAGTTCATTATTTTGAGGGTGTACCCTACAGGCATGTTTTTGTTTTACACTGAGAATACATTGTCTCTCCCTTATAAGGGAAGTGAGTTGGACGTCCCAAACCCCCGGTTCACAGAACCCAAGTGTTTACATGAGGCCCATTTTATGCCTTCTGCATAATTCAGAAATATAAAGCGTATCCTTGTTTCCCTGTTAGCTGCCCTGGGTGTGTGGCAATGGAGTGGATTTATAGGTGGGAGGATCAAACGGCACTCTTTGTTTGAAAGAGCAGGGCAGACTCATCACGGCCGTTTACCTGATAACCTCCTTTGTGGGAACCACTCCAAAAGAGAAACACTGTGCTCGACATCTAACAAAGCAAGTTTTTTAGGACTGTCTGGAGTTGTATGGGCTCCTTTTTTTTTTTCTTTGAGATTGTCTGTTGGTGACTTGAGCTGCCAAGCCTCATTCCCTCACAGACTGCTATTTAAACCCTTAGATTGCTTTGGGGAAAGTGGGGTGGAGCATGGTGTCACTCTTTGCTCAGGGCTCTCTTGTGCTAGCATTAGCGCAGCATTACACCAGAGCAGCCCTGAACGCCAACTCTGAAGACTAAAGCAGAGCCTCGTGTGGTTTGGTGTTTGGTCTGCTCTCCCTGAGATTAGAGCAGCAGGTCGGCAGAGGATTGGATAATGACAAGTCTAACGCTCATGAGTCCTTGAATTGTCTGGGACTGCAGTGCGACTTAAAAGCAAAACACACCCGCACAAACATAGCACATCTTACACCATCATCCGACCGTCTGAATCACAGGAACGAGCTACGGTTGTGGTTAAAGAAGCAGGAGAACATTTTTAGTTGCCAAATGAGAAAGGACTCTGAATTCACCCTCAGGCAGAAGAAACCCAGAAGAGCTATTAAACTATTTAGTAAAAGCACCAGATAGAGACTTTAACACAGGCACGCTGTGGGACAGCTTCATATTATGGTCCTGTAATGTGCTGTCCATTACCCATAATGTGCTAATGTTTGTATGGAGGATTACCAAAGGCACAAGGGAAGGCCACATTGTGAATGAACAAAACTAGTGGTTTCAATCTAGAAAACTATGTGCAATACCACAAATAAATACCTAAATACTTTTCCAAAATTTGAACTTTTCTTCATTAATATGAAACAAAGAAAAAAGAAAACAAAATTATTTAAAACAAAAAACAAAAGTGACAATATTTGTCCTATCCGTTAGTACAATGTAAAAAATAACAATTTTAGCATTTTTTGTGTAGCAATAGCTCTTTTGTTTTTCTACATTTGAACTGTTTTAAAGCCAGGTAATTGTCTCACCTTCAGATATGAATACCTTCAGGGTCTTTTATGTTAATACTGTCCTCATTATAAATATTATAGGCTTATGATTTGTAATGAAATTCATGACTGTCATGTCTCAACTGGTGCAGATGCAGATGCAGTAATGCAAATAAGCATTTTTATGGCTTAAACTCTATATCATACAGTAATATATAGTCAATAATGTTTAATTTTAATGAGGCCAAAATGATGACATACAGTAAGTCAGTCACAGGAGTCACCACTTTTCTGTCTATGGAATATCTCTGAATTCCTGTTGTGTCTTGTTTTATACAACTGTAAGTTATGTTATGTGTAAGACACAGACGGACTTGGGTTTTGTTTTTTTGTTTTTTTTAAAGTAATTTTCAAATTAGATCCTGTTGTATATTTCATAATAGTTGTTTTTATCCTGCAGGAAAATCTTCTTCACTTTTTATTGTTACATTTTGTCCTGTGAGTCACAGCGTGTTTGTGAGGCTGCAGTCCTAAGGCATTTCAAAGAGGGAGAGACAGAGAAAGAGAGAAAGAGAGAGGGAGAGAGAGGGGGGGTGGTGGTGGTAGGGAGGGTCAGGGGTAGTAGGGATTATACACTGTCTCTCCTGCAGTTCCCTGACCTACCTCCATGCCGCTGACTTCCACTGTTTGCCCACTCTGTTAACTATTACCAAAAGGCTGTGTACCTTGGCTGGAGCCCAACACTCTTACAAATACTGTGGCCCATCATCAAAGGAGACCTGCACTACAAGTTCTGGAGTCCCTCCAAAAAGGCCACAGCCACAGTTTCACTATCTGAGCACTCCCTCCTGCCTGCTCCTTCCATCCTTCTCTCTTTCCCACTCTGTTTTTCACTCTCCGTCTTGGTCTCTACACACTCTTCCATACCTCTCTCTGTCTCTTTTGTCTCAGTCCCTTTGCTTCAATCTGCACATGTCAGTTAAACTGTTCATTCGTCACCCACTGGCAGTTACTGTTAATCTCTTTTAATATGGGAGATTGATATTCTTTCATTTGGTCACCAAGCAAAGATTTGTGTTAAAGTATATACATATTTAAAGTAATATTTTTAATGCTAGTGAAGAAAAAGATTTAGAGTTGGTTTAGAAAAAGATCATAAAGTCAAAACCAAAATTATGTACAGGCACGGACACAGACAAAAATGACAGTAATGTCAGTAATCACCAATAACAACAGTGATCAGCACTCCCACTGTACCTTCATAAAGCTCTAGGTGTTACCTTTTCTTTTGAAAATATAAAGTTGTATATTACTTTATATAAAGAAGTTTACAGGTTTGGTCACCAACAACCATGAAGTGAGTGGCAGCTTGTATCAAATTTGAGTCAGTTATTCTACATACGGTTGTCAGACTCCTAAAAAACGATGACGAGTGCACTGTAGTATAAGACGCATTTAAAATGAAAGCAATCAAAATTTAGCATAATTATAACTTGGGATCTGGCTCTAATGATTTGCTACAAATACCTAATGAAAGTGGTTTTAAAAAGTCAATAGCCACAACAGAGTCTAGAACTGCAAACATTACAAATGATAGCTGTAAGTCTCACCTCTCTTAACTGAGTATATTCAAGTACACCAATGTATACTGCAGTTTTTAAATGGTAAAATAACTGTTTTTTTCTATAATATCAAAAGCTATTATTGTGTTATTTGGATCAGAAAGTTGCCCAGTGGTCTGTGTGCCTGACATTGACAGTGTGGGACCTGTAATCTCAATGAAAACAGTGGTGTTTGTCTGTGTGTGTGAGTGTGTGTTAGTTAGTCAGAGACTATGACTATCTAACATTCTGAATGCAGATATCCTTAGGCCATGCACTCTGTTCTGTTTGAGCCTGCTAAAGTCGAGTGCTAACGCCTCTTCTACTGACTTCCTCTCTCCAAGTCTTTTCAAGCCTGTAAAGCTGAGAGACAGCAGCTTCTTCACTTCAGGTTTCTTCTGTTCTCCATTGACATTTTGATCAGACGTGCAGTTGACACACGTGCCAGCAGGTTTGCTCTGGCTCTAAACAGAACATAAGATTTTAGATCATTTAATTAAATTATAATCAAACATTTTTAGTAACCCCTTGATTGCAAAGATGAACTTCAGATGTCATCCTATGTAAAATCTAAATTAAACAAGCATCCTGGGGTAAATAATATATCTGAGCCCGAGGCTGTGCACAAGTTATACAAAAATACCTGGGAGTGTCTCCACATTCCACGTGTTTTGTACATTAATGTGACGTTTCTTTTTGTTTGTTTTAAATATACCATTCTATACATAACATTTATTTTTTATTTGGAAGCTTACAATTAAAACACACACACACAGATGTTAAAGGCCTTGACTTTGAAGAAATGACCTGCTTCGCACTGTTTGCCAACAGGCACTAATCCCACTGGTTTTAATCTTGGCGCCGTGCAGTTTGTTATATAACAGTTTGCATACAGAACCGTGGCAAGTGCATGAGAGCTGAGCTGAAGGGCTGGTACACGGTGAAGCCAACTCTGACTCTGACTCTGACCGAGGCCGGTGTCATTTATCCGGTGTCTGGTTGGTGCCCAGGGGAGAAACATTGGCAGCACTTTGCAGCTGCGTATTAGTAAAAAACTTCATAATAGAACATGCACAATGATGCATAGACCCTGACATTATTAAATTACACCTTCCTAGTTTAAGATTTCTGCCTTTGCCAATACATAATTATGTGCAGTACACAATACAGCTGGTCGCAAACCTCTGAGCACAGTTACAGCTTTGAGCAGTTTAGTTTGGCACAAGTGTAAAATTGGAGACACAATATATAAACACTGCCACTACACAAACACAATGATATAACGTGCCTGCAGTGATCCAGCGTTTCTAATCTGCATGGCAAGCAGGGAGGAGAGAGGGCAGCACCCCTCAGTGGGTTTCTCCTCCACGCCTACGACACCTTTGTTTTCTGGCATAATGATTTTCTTTTGGGCAACCTCTTGTGCCTTTCAGGGCAGTGAAAGTCGATCTGTCCAGGGCTTCTCCATTACATAGCCTATCTGATAGGGAGTGCTAGATAAGTCCCGCCTGTATAATAAATGTCTCATATTTGATCTTCACAGGTGGGAGTGATCTCACAACATAAACACTAGCTCTCCAGGAGAAGAAAGACATGTCTAGTTGCCTTTTCATGCACATTGTGCCACACAAACAAAGCTGGACAAAAACACACCGACATGTAGCCGTTTCCTGTGACTCCACACTGTTGGTGTGAGGAAAGGTGAAAGGTTAACATACCCTCGCTCTTTCAGCCTTGACCAAACTTTCAGGAAGCTTTATGAGGCGAATCGTAAAACGAGTTAACCCCCAACCTAGAGCCCTCTCTCCATGCCTCACCTCCCTGCAGCGTAGAGGAGAGAGTTGTTCAAAAGGTTCAAAAGTTCAGATTGAGAGTCGGGCAATCATTGACACAGAGACGCACACCATTTTAACAGAAGGAATGGTGCGCTAGGAGTCAAAGGGAATACAAATAGGTGCCTCCAGAACACACAAGCAATTATAAATACAGTGGAAAGTAAATAGTGGAGGCAGATTGTCAGGCTGCCTTGTTAGCAGGTATAGTATTGCATGGTTGTGGTCGGAATGGGAAGCATCGGAGACATGGGAGGCAACCAAAGCTGTGAGTTATGTTCCCTCAGCCACATGGTTATGCAATCCTTGTTCCCTCCTTAGCATTCATCAACATTCAAAGCTGCAGCTTGTTGGTCATTTTTCAGGATGACATTTTCCTGATGATCATTGGCCACATGGGGCAGGCATGTGTTCCCCCAGTTGGCCCACTGTGCCATCTCTCGCTCTCTCTTAGTCCTGTGATACTTCAGTTGTCGTCTGGACAATTTGTGTCTGTGTATGACGTAAATGACATGAAGGCATGTTTACTCTTTGTGGGAGGACCACTTATTTTTACAAAAGTGACTAGGAAAGAGAGTTTACTGGCTGGTGTGGTAGCTGTACCACCAACAGAGGCAGGTCATTATTACTTAACACATTTGTGCCTGTCACTTGGAGCTAACGCTGTTATAAACCATCCTTGACTTCATTTATATATCATCGATATTTTAACATTTATTATATATGTTTTTATGTTGTTTTATTATATTTCTAATGAAATATAGCATTATGTAGTTTCATCATGATATTCCGTTGCACATCTGTGATTCTAATCCCCTGTCTGACTGTGTTGGTACAGTAAACAAACTGTTGTGCAACATACCATTTAAATAAAACATTTGTTTCAACCAGCTGCAGACAGGTAACCTGTGGTCACCATGGTAACAATTTAAAACAGCGTGATGTAGTCAACGCTCTGTAATTACCCATAACATGTTTAAGGCTGTCTCTTCCTTATTAATGCAGCACATCTATTTGCACCATGTTTCTATCACACCCCAACGTTGGGATTATGGTTTTACTACATCAGCTCGTACACTAGCGGAGCCTCGGATTAAACCTGCTCAGCTTTCTGACCAACAGCTGCTCCCATTGGCCTGCAGACTTCTTGACATACCTACTGTCAATAAAGGTTCTTCAATGTACTTTATACCAGTCATTCAAAGTAAACACAGAGTGAGTGAAGGAGGTTTCAGTTCACCGAGGAGTTGAACCCACACTCTTGTTGTTGTTGCCTCTGTTTGTACTCAGTAGCAGTGGAAGCTGGCATTTCCCCATGTAATCTCCATCCACTTCCTCCACGACACTGACTCAAGTCCATTGTACCTGGTATGTTTATGCTGTCATCTACCTGCTGCCCAAGTCCTTGGTACATTTTCATCTCTTATCTGATGTATGTCATGGCGATGTAAAATAAACAAACCATTATGATAGCTGCAGGTTCCCAGTTGTCTGTAGGTCCTTTGATCAGAGAGGCCTTTTATTTTGCCGTTGGCCTTGACAGCTATAGCTATCTATGTGGACGACTGTGGGAGTGGTGTTGCAGTGGCCGTATTACAGTATGTGTGTTCATTTCTGTCTCCTCCTACGCTATAATGTCATATAGTTCAAAGCTGTAGAGCAAGCGATTGTTTGAGCAACAGCTTCAAATGCATTTTATAATTATTCTATTGCCCTAATTATTGATTAATGTGACTTCCTGTGCTTTAACATTTGTTTATCAAGGTCTTGCCAAAAATGCATACAGGTGATTGGATGTTTGTTAATTGGACTCAGTCCAGCCCCGTTCACTAACTAATGATCTCATGTACATCACTGATATCTCACATCTCTTGTTCTAGCTCCACTCCAACTAATAGGTTCTACTGCCTTGTCAACATTTCATAGTAACTGCATCAGCACTAGGGTGTAATACTGTTGTTACTGTACCAGTCAAACGTGGATATCAGAGAAACAGTGTCAGTGTCATGGTGGTGGCAGTGATGAAAGACAGGTGTAAATGTGTGCATCCTTGTGTTACCACATGCACGTGTTACATGCACCAAGTGTGCACAAAGTGACATCACTGTGTGCATTGTTGCCTTAGCAGGGGTAAGGTCTGGTGTAGGGGTCAGTGCTGCTGGGAACCAAAGCCTGGGCTCCACACCAGTGAAATTGGACCAAAAATGAGGTAATGGTTGTTAGAGTCTGCATATGGATGTCCACACTGAGTGGATCTGTTTGACTCAGACGGTAGGACGTAATAGGTTTTTGGGTCTTGGGGTGCTGGAGCCTGTTGTACGATGCATGTACTATGCAGTATGCGTGCATTGCTAAAAATAACAGCGGGGAGTCATTCCACAGGGTGTCAAAATATGTACTCTAGTAGTACACTACTGTATAGTATAGTGAATGCATCAACATCTAGTACATGGACTGACTGAAGAAATGTTTGTGACATGATATGTATTTTAAAACAGATTTAAGAAAAGTATTTAGCCTGGGATTGACTATGACTTTGGTCGCGTGAAATATTCTGATCTGAATCATTTAAAGTTTTTAAAGCACATTGTTAGCATCTTATAAAGGAGCTAAAACCACCTTTAACCATCAGTCACACGTTAACAAACATACATTTATATTATATTCCAAATAGCAACTGACTAAAGGTTTTAATATTATTGGATCAAAACTAAAACCATCTTTATGCAGCCTTTATGTTTGGATCCAGAAATTAGAGAAGTGGGTTTGCTAGTACTGTGTTGTCAATGTTAGGTTACACTCTAGTATCTGGAATTTGCTTCTTAGCGACATGTAGCATTATCTACATCAGCCTTTTTTTCTTTAACCGCACTGTCTGACAAACTTTACCCACATAGCTCCACTTCGTACTGTATATTTTCATATTTTTGAACTTAGCTCCAGTTAGAGCAATACAACCCTCCTACAATTCTTCTATTCTGGAGGGAAATCTTAACTGCCAGCACTTAAATCCTGTCAATGAAAAGCCAGCTGTTCCCTGCCCTCTGCTGGCCTGTCCAGGCCCCTATTAGATGCCCGTCTCTATATTCAACCCCCACCAACCAACACACACACACACACTCATGAAAACATGAAATGCCTTTAGCAGTAAGCTTCAGGTTACATTGGCAAGCCATCAAACTATCTTGCCCCTGCTAACGACGGATGTGCCGAGAAACTTGTACTACATCTTAAGCGTGACTGTGACGCCATTTTGCTTCTTAATAACACGTTGACCAGTACACACTGTCTCCTTCCCTTATTCTTATTCTTTTTCTTTTAACCTTTGTCACCACCAGAGGTTGGCACAGCTGTAGTTCACACAGTGGACGGTTGTGACTTATTGTATTCTCGCCTCAAAGACGTGTTGTATTGTGACACTAAATACCTTATTTCTGTGTCTTATCTGAATCTTAACCTTCATTTCATTTTCAGTATATCTCTTGAAACCAAACCATGAGTCTCAAAAATCCCCCTACAAAATCACTTATACACAATCACACACAGACACACACACACACGCAGGGCCTTTTTGGAGCACAATTCTGTAAAACCTAACCATATGACCGAAATAGAATGCAGCAGTCTTTAATGTTAAAGTATTTGGGAGAAAACATAGGCTGTTAGTGGTACCCTGGTAATAAATAAAGGCTCATGTGGCCTCAGCTTGTATGTTAGCGTCAGAGAAGAGACTGAGTTTTGAAAGCGTGGCTAATCAAACATGATTCAGAGGAATGTAGCGAAGGAGAATACAGGATAACAGAACGTCAGATGTATAATTACAGGGGTTGCAAACCATGTTGTTCACTCTCATTTTCAGTCTGACGGCTTCGACCACATGCAGCGGTTATACATTTGGCCTTTTCTCTTTTTAGCCTGCATGCTAACATTATGGGAAATACGTTTCTAAAAAAAGTTTTAAAAATAGAGAGATGTGAAATTATAGAATGAATTTGAATTATGAGGTCATAGAATTTATGAAGAAATTATATGAATTCTATGGACGACTTTGTGATCCGCTAAGGTGTAAATGCCTCATCTGTCCTGTTCTGTGCTGTTAATCTGAGAAGAGACATTAGAGCAGGGGTCTCCAACCTTCTTCAAACTGAGAACTACTTCAAGGATGCTTAGTAATACGAAGAGCTACTTCTTTGATACAGACTTCCCCAAGTTCTGGGACACAGAATAGCAGACGCTCGTCACTGCAGCCATTTGAACGTCATTCAAAATGTAACAGATTCAGAAAGCACAGTAACAGTTCAATTTCTGACCCTCTTGTTGACTAGTTTTAGGCACCTTAGGTAGTCCATGGGGGCTACCAAGAGACCCCGGGCACCACGTTGGTGACCCCTGCATTAGAATAATACTAAGGTGTGACTTTTTAATACTGCTGGTACGGAAACCGAACAAATCTTACATCCTTATCCTGGCTGTTGTTTTTGTCAGTGATGCTAAAATACCTCCAAACTCCTTTGTTGACCTACTTAAAGCAAATTGCCCAAGAGGACAAAGAGACACTGAACTGCAGTAGTGAGAAGTAGAGTATCAGGTCGCTGGATCAGAACATGTTGACGTATACAAGTATTTGTATTAAGTATCAGACCTGGTGCAGATACTGGTAACGGAATGGTTGCGTCACTTGCCTAAGTTTGAATAAAAAAACAAAACAGCACAAAAACAAATGTGTTTGCTTTGTGATTTTTTTTTTTCACATTGTGTTTGGTAACATAATATTATGTTTGAAGAAAGAGCCAGTGTTGATAAATGGAGAGATTGGTTTTACTGCCACACATTGGAGGCATGCTTCACATAGCTTGGAGATAACACTCCAAACATGTCTTGTATCTGATATCACTTCCTTTAAGCTCTCATGTCTTCTGTAAAAAAAAAAAACATGGCTAGCAACATAGCTTTGTTTATTTATTTTTTCTTCGAGCGGAAACACGCTCCCTCCCTGTTGATTAATTACTTCTGCAATTAGCACGTTTTTGTTTTGTTTTTTAAACGTCACCATTTGTCTTTTTACAAAACATTTTTTTCATTACTTCTGTGTTGTCCATGTTTTTGTGGCTGGAACTGGATTGTGGCCACCTGCTTGCAGCTGTGGATAAAACTATCTGGTGTACTGGCACTCTGCCCGCTGCTGGCCTCAGATTGTAACAGTATGAGAAGCAGAAGACGGCAGAGGCCAAAACGTTGGACGTGCATATGTCGAGTGATGGACAGTGGACAGATTGTCGTGTCTCCACAAATATGAGGGGTTAAATCTTCTTGAGATGAGAATCTGTGCATACCAAATACTTGTAGGACAGAGCGTTTCTATCACTTGAGATGAGATGAGATTAACATTTTTTAGCAATTCATTCAGTGTATTTATTACCTGTTGCCATAGACTGTATAATGTGTTTGTACACGTTGGTTTGTGTGACAACATCAAGTTGCCTCGTTTCCTCGTGAACTTCACCGTCTCCATATTCCTGATAATGCGGCAGCAGACGCAGAAGAGATGGTGTCTGACTGCAGGAGGAGATTTGAACCGGTGACCTGTCTTGTGATGCTTTTGCAAGGCATTGTGTGTGTGTGCACTGTTTTCATACTTCTGTGATAGGAAAAAGGAACATGTCTCTGTAAGTGGCCACGGTGGAAATAAAGATGGGGATGAAAGAACTCAGATTACTGATTCATCTGCTCCATTTAGAGGCAGTGAAGCCTACGAACGTGCCTCAAAAGCCAAGATTATCTAATGGTGCAACTGTGAGATACACGCACCACCACACACACACCCACACACACACACACACACACACACACACGTGAAGTGACTAACATCTCAACCCTTCATCTTTTTTATTCTTTTCACTTTATCACAACTTCCTGTCACTCTTTCAGATGCTTGTTTTTCCACCTACGGCTCAGTGTGTTTTCTCATCTCCCAGTCATTGTCTGTTATCGGCGGTCCATCACGCTTACCACTACCAATTTTATTTATTAATGTTTGCTTTTCTTTGGTAGCCTTCATGCTGGTCCACAGTTCCTTATAATAAAATCCAGATGCTTCATTTGCAGATTTTGGATTCATGTGTTTAAGGTAAAAACAGCAATTATATATTACTTGCACAAAGTCAATATCACAGAGTGGCTTTTCCCGTCTTATTCAAAACCCATCTGGATTTTATGTGTACTAGGTTAAACTGTCTGAGGTGTACCCACATGTTTTTTAAAGTGCTGGATTTTTTCAGGTTTTACTTGATGACCAGATTGAAATTTAGGTTGCATTTTTCCTGCTTTTTTCCACTGGTGACTTAAACACATCTCTGCAGTTATTTCACAGTTCAGAAGTCAGACATGTGAAACAATGTGTGGTTTTATTCATGGATAAGGTAATACACAGCCACACAGTGGCTTCTTAGAGATGAAATCCTGGTGCATTGTGTCTGAATCAGCTTGTTGCCACAATCGAAATTCTTATGCAATAAGATGAATAGTATAAAATCCAGAGTTAAGTAGAGGTCAGTGACATTTCACCATTAGATCTGAATCAGCCTTTTGCCACAATCGACAGCCTGATGCATTGTTAAGATGAATAGCATGAAATCCTGGGAGTTAAGTAGAGGACCAGGACATTTCACCTCTCACACTTGGCATATGAGTTCACAAAGGCTTAATATTAGTTTAATTTAGCTTTTAAGTTGTGACACGCCAAAATAGTGGCAGCAAATCAGGTTTTTCTCTCCTGAGGTGGACCACCGTTTAATCACTTCCGGGTCGCCTGAGAACAGCTCAGGGCGAGGGTGGCGAACACATTACTGAGGACGTGATGTCTACAACCACGGAAGCCACGCCACTTTTGGATTTTCATGTCTTACAGTTTTGTAACGTCAGCTGCACAGCAGGATTCTAAGGAGTGACTCCACACCTTATAGGAAATGCGTGTCTTCTGGCTGCAAGTTCAGGTATAGACTTTGGTGATCTTATCTTTTTCTTGTCAGAAAAAAAATAATTGTTTTACGGAATGACGACCGAGTCTTTCAAGTGGTGCCATTCACTAGATGCAGAAGCACGATGCGTGAGGAGAAAACAGGATGCTTCCACCATCAATCACATTCTCCTCGGGGGTTTGTCACCTTGACAGGCATGTTTTTGATTCATACCCGATCTACCTGCCTACTCCTCTCCCACATTCTGCTTGATTGGCCTGGAGGGCCGACCAGACGGCGTGCTTTTGAGTGGATCTTCACTGAAGAGCAGAGCAGCTCAGCCGTAGCGTGTTGATGCCAAAGGCCAGATCCATTGCGTGCAACTTCTTCAGTCTCAAATTAGGATGTAAAGGCAGTGTCAGCCTTTATTAAAATTACATAGCTACCTGGATGTTACCCCATTGCCCCCAGTGAAATCTACATGAGAGTTTTGTGTTTTTCAAGATCTTTTGATGCCATGACAATTCTTTGTGCAGAAATCTGAGAATGTCCATGTGAGCGGGGATTTGCACGGTTTTTATTAGTTGTAGTGGTGAATTAGCTGTAGCTACTGGTGGGGATGACTCCTCCAGATGATCCTGTGTATAGCAGCAACAGCAATGCAGCTGGAATTGTTATCTCCTTTGATATTAGGGCTGCATGTAATGTGGAAAACACTCTGGGCCGGCTCCATTTCCTCCTCAGACGGTAGGGGTTTCACATGCCAGTTAGTTTTTATAATTCCCTCATGGTTTGTCGTTTATTCCACTCAATTCAGCTTTAGTTATGTTGAAAATCCTGTAGTCGCTGTTTTTTTATTTTTTTTATTTTTTTATAAAGCATTTATTTTAACAACCGCACAGGCATTTAGATATCAGGTAAGACAAAACACTCAAATGAAGGCTGACACACCCAAAGTCGAGCTTTGTTGAAATGAGACAACTTAATTTGCACCTGTGGTAAACCTTGAAAAGCTTTTAATAAAATGCTGCATCTGCAACTCACCAAGCAAGAAGTCGAGTGAAAACAACAATCAGAGCGGTGCACGTACCTTTGAGACACCAATATGGCGCTCCCTGGTGGCATATATTCGTTTTTATTCATTAAAACAACAGTATTTTATTTTTTTATTTGGTGGGAGTACGTTTAAGGAGAACTTTGAATGTCTCTGCCCATCTGCACAGGCGACCTGCATGTTGAAACACACCCATCCACCTCCCCTCGTCTCCGTCCCTCCTCCCCCTCACACCCCTCATGCTAATGTCTGAGACCTTCCATCCCTCCTGGGGTGATGGTTCTGTCTCCAACACGATGAGGCAGACAGACACTCTCTCATGTTCTTTGGTCTGTAGATGTGTGTGTATTCTATTTGTCATACGAGTATTCTTCATTGAGTAGTAATACTGCCTGTGGTCTCTGTAGGTACTGGTGTTCTCTGTGAGCACAGATGTTTGTTGTTGTTTCGGTGCAGACTTGAATCTCTCTCCATTTTCGTAGTGTACGAAAAAACAGAAAGGATTTAACCCTGACTGGAACCCTGCAGTCCAAATGTGGCTCTAAGATTCAGTTTCTCATTTAAGATCCCGGTCATACTTTTTTATTGAGATGTTCCCGTTCTCTTAAGACTGTTTGAATGCAGGATCTTTTTGTCTGTGTAACATTTGTCCGACAGTTTTTGAATCATTTCCAAGGAAACTTCTCGTTGGGATTAACTGGGTTCTTTTTGTCAGGCCACTGCCAAGGTTCTGAAATGTATGATTTTATCAACCATTTTATTCCATTTTAATATGAAGCCACCTGCCAGTGTTCCCACACACTTCTTTACGATAAAAAAAAAACAAAAACAACACAGAGAAAATGTATGAACAAATCTGGCTAGAAAACAGAGGTTGTGTGTTTTGGGAATCATTGATTGATCACAAGTTTGACGGTCAAGTTTCGACCTATGATGGAATGTTTTTTGTTTTGTTTTTTCAGTCCTTCTCCACTATTACTCTAATTTACGGGAAAACTGCAGTATTACCAAAAATGATTTAATATGCCAATCTCGTCGCTAACTAAAATTATGTCGCTGGAGGTAATTAAAAGAGATGTGGGAGCATGTTTTTAAAATATTAGGTTACACTTGTACTGAAAATCTCTTCAATACAGTTGTGTATTTCCACCAATGCGTTGGACTTGAATACATGTGTCGGAACTGCCCCAATATATATATCCATATATCTGTATATATCCATATATAATAATTTATGGATATATATGTATGTATTTATGTGTATGTATATATAGATATAGAGCGAGAGAGAGAGAGAGAGATTGTTAAAAGAATATAATGACTTTGTTGTTGATTGCACAACCAGTTATATTGATGTTGTAACACGGGAGGTAACAATTACAGTTGTCATCTACTACAAGCTAGCTCAGTGCTTTATTGTTAACTGTTAGCAATTCTAACAATTCCTCTCTCACCCAATCAGGGTGTGAGTTGAGATGGCAGTTGGAGTCGAACCTACAGCACGTACTTGTGTGATGAGGCATTGTCTTAAAATAATGAATGGTCCGACCAAAGCTGTTTTTGAATGTGTGCGTTATTATGGCCTGCAGGTAAAGAGAGTATGTCTAGTCCAATAAGCTCATAGGAAAGTATCCTGAATTTTGTTAACTAGGTAATTATACACGGTCGATTATTTTCTCCTCATAGTTGCACATTGTAACTGGTTCCTTCTAAAAGATATGGTTTGTAATATCCGGCTAAGTTACGATCCACTCCACTCAGTCTGAGCAGCTGGGGTTTTAGTGGTACACTTAAAAGAGAAGTGTGTGGGAGGCCTGTGGTACAGCTAATATTCTGCCCTGAGCCATTGGACAAGAAGAAAGTCTCCATCAAATAACAAAATAACTGCTGAAAAATGAAGAGGGAACATCAAACTGAGTTAAAACTTCTCTCTAGCATAAATCAGTGTCTGGTAACTTGTACAGCCTGAAGGAATGAAGAGCTGCCAAAAACGAAGCCATCACTTGAGAGATGCCCCGAGGCTACGCGGCACCTCTGCAAAGTAACGCAACGTAAGATCTTCCTTTAGAGTTCTGCTCTTTAGTCTGGCCTTTTTTTTATGATTTATTTGCACATTACTCTCACTAACATCTACAGACCGTCCTAAATGTCTACGAAAAAAAAAAGAGTGAGCAAAGTGAGAAATGAAATCGACAAAAAGATAAGCTTGATGTGGCAATGTTAGGGCACGCTCACTTTACACTCAGCATTTTAATTAAAGCTCCAACCTTCAGTGCTTATCTTTAAAATAAGGCGGCGTGATAATGTTGATTCATTATGGGCTTACGGTGTTAGGAGGCTGAAAAAAAAGCGTCGAGATGATACATCTGCTGCCGTACAGTTCATTCTAGGCTACGGCGCCGCTCTAAATTCTGAAACACACAAAGGGACACACCTTCAATTTACCCTCTGCCTCGTGAGCAAACGGCAGAATTAATTCTTCTGCAATTACTAAGCTTACTAAATCCCATGAGTCACACCTTGACAGAGGCACATGAAGTCAATTGAACTAAAGAGAGGGTAGAGCAGGAAACAAACACTGGTACGGTATGTCGACTTTTTGAACATTGTTAAATGAAATTAAACCATTAAAGGGAGTTTCGTGTCGAGAACTGAAATGCTTTTCATTATTTCCATACATGAAGCAGCACGTTTCTCCTTGCAAACACATAGAAAATCGATCATTTCTGCTGCTGATACGCCTGTTACCGTTGTTGCGTCTTTAGCCCTGAACGTAGGTTTGATTCTTTCATTAACTCTCCAATTCAAAATTGACCTTCAAATCTTTACATAAGGCTACATTTGCAAAGACGGAAGACGAGGAACAGTTAGCACCAGTTCCCGCGGTGTCTTGTAGATCAGTGTTTCCCAAACTTTTTTTCCGGGGACCCATATTTTAAAAGTCACAAACCTTTGCGACCTGAGTCATTAGACATTATGCGTAAACTCCTGGGAAACATGACCCAAACAAAAATCTCGAGCTCCAGTCTTTGGGAAACAATGTTGTAGACACAACTTAAACTTGAGCCAATGAAAACTATAAACACTATATTAAAATACTGCACAACATTTATTTTTTAATTTACTACTCAGGTTAATACCCATTATAACACATAGGGGGAGTAGCATGGCCAACCCCCATTCTTACGCATTATCCATTCTTCTGTTGTTTCCCATGACGCTTCAATGAAAAGCAAGTGTGAATGCTAATAAAGGGAGCATGACCATTAGTGATGAGTGATCTGAAAGGTCAGAATGACTGTAGCTTTGGCTGTGGAGTGGATATGAGGAGGAACAAGCGGGTACATGATGCAGTTTTACACAGTGGCAGCTGGCCTTTGCCACGCAGCTGGCTCAGAGAGACTGGCCTGAAAAAGCTGTTTCTTATTTGCAGGCCACCCACCTTGCAGCGCAGTTGAATGGACCGATGTGAGGGAAGGCTGTTCTTTCCCCTACAGCTTTTTATCTTTGCCTTGCCAGGAGTTTAATTTTATGCGGTTATTTACTGCGGTCTATAGTTGAGTTCCACTGCTTTTTTCCCCCTGACTTTCTCCGCCTCCTTCCCATTCAGTGCAGGTGTGTGTGCACTCAGCCGTGGCAACGTCTTGGCCCGTCTACAAAGGATCCAACATAAAAATGGATCAGGAAATTCTGGTTCCATTTTACACTGATTCCTTCCCCTCCCATGGCAGTAAATGTCTCAAACTCCCCTCCAGACCAACACGCCGCCCTGGAAAAACGTGTTGAAAAGTTATTGCCACAGTATTGTCAAACGCCCGCAGCCAAGTGGAAGTGCAGTCCCCGTCTAGTCCTAAAGTGAAATTTTGGAATATGTGAATACAGGAAAACCCCAGTGCAAGATTTTGTTTTGCTGCAGGCGGCTGAGCAGATGAGCATGAATCAGACGGCAGCTAATGTCAGCGCTGTGGACCCTCCATTTGACTCCGGTTCAGACAGGATTTTCGAGTCTCCTTTATGCTCCATGAGGTCACTCTCTTTTGTGTCCAGTTCGTACACACACACACACACACGCAGTCACGGATACCCATGGTCCCCATGCCTTCGGGGCAAGAGGAAGGAGACCCAGTAGAGGAAGTGTAAAGGTCTAATGTGAGGCTGCTGAGTGACTCTGGAAAGATACTGGATCAGGTTGCGGGGGCAGCCAGGCCTGCATTGTGAAGATGAGTCGATCTGTCTCAGTGAATGTGCTTGTCTCCATCTGTAGGGTCCTGTCTGTGTGGTGGTGGTGGACCCCCTCAACCTGCCCACAGGCACTGAGCACAAAACGCCCGAGTGGAAATCTGAATTCCTTTGTGTTGTAGAGGAATGTCATTCATGAATATTTGAGTTGATAGTGTTACTTTACAGCTTCTTCATGATTGTTTTTTGTGTGTTATGACGTGTTTTTTTATAGTACTGCAGGCTGTATAGATTTTCCGTCAATGTTGGGTCTAAAAAAGGCAGTTAAGGTCAGGGAAGAATTATGGTTAGCATGGTGTTAGCATTATGACTGACAAAAATGTAGAATGAAGAAACATAGGTGTTTGTTCAGTTTCCTTGCCCACATTATTCTCTGCATTACATTATTCTCTGTCTACAGTGAAATAGTTTTGCTCTTGTTCTGGTCATGCCCACACATGCCGTTGCTCCTATACAAAAGTGAGTGTCAACATGAGTCCAGTGTTGAGCTCATGTACAGTAGAACCTGATTCCTCATTTCATTCCATTCCAGTGCATTTTCCTCCAGTCAGTGTGTTTGTGCTTTGAGTGCGTGGCCTTCAGGTAAATCTTATCCATCAGTTGTGCATCATTACATTTTACATTTCAACCCTCATTATTATCATTTTTCAGCCTTTTAGCTGTTCGGTCTCTAGATTTAAAGATTTTACCGCCTGACACAGTTTCTTCTGTTAAAGCTTGTATCATAAAATGTGCTTCGTCCAAGTGTTTGTATTTATTAATTCATCATCTGACGTAGAGGCTTTAAATTATATGAACAAGTAAAGTCAGTGCAGTGCGTCAGGTGCACCGCACCAGTGTTTTTTGGAATCTGTTTATAATGAATCTAAGCCAGTGATAGTAAAAATGAAAGAAATTTTAAAAAGCCAGTGCAGTCTGTGTTTTCCTGTCCTGAATTACAGGCTGTTTTTCTGCAGCTGCCAAGAATCTTCAGAAAAACAGGAATGTTTGTCTGCGAGCCCCCAGAGCCTCCAACTTTAAAAGGGGGGAAGGAATGGCTGAGGCAGATGAGCTGCTGCTGGGTTTTATGTACCGTAGCCACCTGACCATGGTCTCTCAAAAGTGGAGCAGTGCCTACTTGTGGTGTCGGCTGGTTCCTAAATCACAGAGTGTCTCTGCTGAAGGGATTTATCTAGCAGTTACCAGAAAACACAAGCGGACCTTCTTTGGCAGGCAGCAGAAGTAGCAATTTGAAATTTTCAAGATGATATGACAGCAGCGCAGCAGTGATGACAAGCCACACTCTGTTTGGAGCTCTTTTACCTTTCATCCCACAGAAAACATAGGGAGAGTGGAGAACTGCTCTTTAAAATAGGAAATACAGCGCCATAATGTTGCCGCTGCGGTGAAAGAGCGCCTTGTGTTTTGTTGTCTGAGGCACATCGAGTCAGGCTCAATACAGTCAACATAGGATTTTCTCTTCTGTAATTATGAGCTAAATATATTTAAATGAGGAGTGATGTCTAAATAAATGTCATTTTTGGAGCGCCGTTTTTGTTTTGATCCTATTTGAGGATGTTTCTTTCCCGTTTCCACTGGCGCCCAGACAGGATTGTAGTAGATTGGTGCGGTGGGGTTCATTCATCGCCATCGACACACTGGTCGGCTTTTGAAGAGGACGATTTGTATTTATAAGATGAATTTTTTTCCAATAATATCTCATCTTACAATACAGTTAAATAAGTACAATGAATACAGAGTGTACAGTATAAACGTAACCAGTCGTGCCATGGACATACTCAGAAAAGTAGATTAGGCATATACAGTCACCCACTGTCTAGGCAAATGTGCTATTCTCAATTTTAAAATGAGAACCTACGCTTTTAAAGCCAAAACTTTTTCCTATATTTCGCGATATAGCAAAACTTCCACAAGATCGGATTTTAAAAAAAAAACGTAGTTTTTAAATAATTTATAACAATAACAAGGTTTGAACTAAATAACAATTCTACTTCTATAAGATTTATGTTCGACCTTTATTTGTCCCTTTGCTTTATGACCCGGAAGAAGGCGTCCTGTCATTCTCCCACCAATTAATCCTATTCATGTCTTTAAGATGTACCGCTAATTTCCAGAACAGCATTCCCCAGTGCGATTATGTTCAATTTCTTTGAGCAGATATATGTGCCACGGCCACATTCTTCTTCAACATGTGGAAGGGTGAGATGTCTGTACTGTGGAAGGAGCCTCAGATGCTGCCCTACCTTTCCTGACATTTGCATGTATAAAATCAGGGTGTAGCCTCCCTGAACCATTTGATACCATCGGCCAATTGCTATGAATGAGAACACCAAATAATTGCAGCTTTTTAATATAATTCCGTTTAATTGCCGTAAGTGTATCATTTCATAGGCGAGGGATTTACTTATGTATATTAAAAATGTTGGCGCTCACTTTGTGAATGTGTTTTGCTGAGCCTGCTCGACCACAGTTATTACGACGAACACATGTGAGGGAGAGAAACCTATTCAACTTGATCAACAGTAAGTTCAGTCCTGTTCAAGCAGTTTAATGGAGCACGCAGAACAAGTAGCCACCGTGCTCTCTACTTATGTCCACATCATGCTTCTAAAAACAGATTAATAAATAGAACTAAAATAATATTTGAAAAGCAGACGTGATTTATTATAAGACTGAACGACTGGTTTGATCCAGTTTTTTTTTTTTTACATGCCTCTTTATTCACAGATGCTTACATAAATCAGCATTTGTGTGTAGAGAATAAAACACAGTAAACCATAACATAAGTCCTCTGGGGCTAACATTAAGATATTCGCTCTTTGTTGAGGCAAGTCTTCAGCGTAATCCCAGCCCATTCTGATTTAATTGTCCTCTGGTATGAACTCTGGTCTTCAGTTCATGCCACTTATTTGTGTATGATGTTTTAAAGTATGCTTCGAGCTCAGAGACAAACCCAGGTTTGTTCCTGTGGCTTAAGGGTTTCTTTAAAATAAAATAAAAGACTCTACAACTGATCTACTTTTAAATGTATTTCCCTGTGGAGTCGGTGTTCTTTGGGTCATGTGCTGCTCCTGTTCAACTGTTTTGTACTTATGTAACTTTTTACATAGTAATGAACTAACTGTTGGGTGACAAAAGGTGCTGAAATTGTCTTTGTCTAATTAATGACTTTTCTTCTCCCTCCACTTCAAAGAAGACAAAACCCAGCCATTATCTGCCTCGCCCGAATTAATCGTACTGTCAATCTCAACATAAACAGGTATTAGGAGAAAGTGGCGTTCCAAAGGTCACTTGAGTGGTTTCATCAGCCGGCTGGCTCAGACGCTGAGGTAGAGACTCCGGTGCCTGTGTGTCTGCTGTCCATACTGGAGGCATTCTTATTCAGATATCACTGTGGCATGCCTAACAAAGATGTTGAAAGGCCATGTTGAAGCAGGCCAAGGAGTCGATAGGACAGAGGAGGGAGGGAGGAAGAGGAAGAGGGAGAGAGGGAGGGAGTTCCTGGAGTGACGTGGACTGGCCTCATGAAAGTCAGTGTCCTCAGTACTGTAGAGCAGGTGTGTTTAGATGCTGTTGGTGACTGCACATGTCATACGTACAGGTTTAAGTGTGTATTGGTGTTGACGTTTGTGGTCAAGTCTGTCCTACAGCTGTAACGACACACACACGGTGGTGTTAGAGATAAAGGAACATTAACTCTCTTCTCTTCTCTTCTCTGTCAACCCATCCTGTCTTTGTTACTTCAGAAGGTAAACCTTTATCTGTCAGATTCCACTGTATTTTCAATTAAAGTTCGAATGAGTGTCAGCTGATGAAGGTGATCTGCAGATCATTGACCAGATGCTAGCTCTCTTGCGATTCTTGACATTGCCGTTTGTCTAATTAATCTTCACAATTTTGGGGGGAAATTCCAGTTAAATGTGTTTGTTGAAAATGTGCGTTCATGTGTGCGTGCATGTGTATCTGTGCAGCCCCGTTGCCCTGCAGTATCACAGTTATTGCCACCACCAGTTTATCTCCTTTGCTCGGTGCCTGAAAGGGAAACACAATAGTCCAATGTTCATTTATACAGCGTTCTATCTCTGCAGACTGAGAAAGCGTCATGGCAGCTGTGTTAGATGTGTGTGTGTGTGTCAGGAAAAGGAGAGGCACAGCAGCCGTAGCAGGACAGTGTTCTACTTCAACTAGCTGTGTCTGAAATCCTCACAGTTCTCTGTCCGTCATGTGTTACATGTCAGGATGTCATGGCAGTCCGTTTATTAAATCCGTGGTGACCGTTACAGCTTTCCAGCACTGTTGCTATCTCTGCAGCCGGAACATTGGCAGAAAAGTTTGGCCCACCATTCCACAGTCCAACTGTTTACACAGAGGAGGGAGGCATTACAGAGACGTAAATATCCTGCAGTGAACAGGCAATGAAAGCAGGCGTGTGTGTGTGTGTTTTGGAATGTGTATGTTTTGGAATGTGTGTGTGTGTGTGTGTGTGTGATAGGGAGATGAGGCGACTTCAAAGCGGCATGGCAGCATTCTCTCAGCCCAGCCTGTTTACACTGCTCACTGCTGTCTGCATTCCTCTGTCTCATTTTCCACAGCACTCCACCAGGAGCTCCGCACCTCTGGCTCGGTGCCCACTAACATTTACCCCCAACAGCACACACACACTTCAGCTCTGGCCACGTACGAACATACATGATTCTATGCAACATTTAAAAGTCAGAACAGCGCACAGGCAGACACACGAACCAACTGGGACTGAAGCGTTCAGCTTGAACTGAAGACAGTTTCCTCCATGCGCCACAAGGTGGCAGAAAATTCCCCCTCCCTGCTTGTTCTCTTTTGGTCCTGTTGTACTGACGAACACAGGTACAAATCCAGATGCTCAAGTGTGAGTTGGAGAGATGTTTGAGGGAAACGTGTTCTGCTGTGTTTTCAGAAGCTCCCACAGCGTTCCATTGCTATAAATTAGGCCGCTCTAACGCTTGTACTGAAGCCAAAGTGAAATTTAGCTCTGAAAAAGAAAACAATTATGCTTCCAATTACATGGTATGTCTGGAGCAGTCAGAGGCCACATCAGTCAAGTGTGCTGCTCATGTTTTTGGGACTGTTTACTGGAGAGGTTGCTAAGGATGCCACATGTGTTTGGCCTGGGTTGTAAGGTCACATTTGCAAAGAGTAAAAATAACACATAAAACCCCTTCATCTAGCTGCTGTGTTACTTCCCCTCGGCCTTTATGACTACACTTGGCCACAGGTGATTATGGGATTCCCTGTGGGACAGAGTAGCAAGATGGTAGCAGACGTTGATTTCTGTGGAGAGGTATTCTGCTGTGTGTTCCTGGGTTTTTTTTTGTTTTTTTTTTTTGTTTTGTTTTTTTGCCTCTCAATGGAATTCTAATGTGGATTTAATTACAGATCTTGTACGACAGAGTATAAGGTAGACACAAAAAATCCCTTTTGAAAGAACGTTTTCATCAGTTTTTCTAATCTTTAAACGAACTGATTTTTCTTACTTAGAGCATCAGTTATGAATATTTACTTATTGTTTATAAACAATAAACATACATAAATATATATACACATACATATGTGCATATTTATGGAACTATATAAATTCATCTATATACTAATATATATATAGACCCGTGCATATATATGTAACTATATATCTATATCTATATATTAATATATAAATATTATGAATATATGTATTTATATATGTTCTGTGCATAAGGTGTACGTTTTCAGTGAATATTTTTGATATATATATGTATATTTATAGATATACAGCACCTTATATCTGTAAATATATGAATATATTTACAAATACATGGTCACTGATTAAAAACCCAGAAATGAATTTAAAGGAAGCTTCTGACTTGTAAATGTTCGAACCCCTTGATATATGTCATATATGTCATATACGTCAGGGATAAATTGTTGACTCTTTACTGCATTTGGCTAACTCTGACTAGCTGAAATAAAAAAAATACTGCTTAAATTAATTTATTGTCTGCACGACGACACACACAGTTTCTCCCTCTTGTTAGATTTAAACAAAGTCTCTCTTGGTTGTCCATGTCTCGTCCAATCTGTTATCGCCCTTCCTCGTTCTCCTGGCTAATCTTTTTTCACACGACTGACCCTGTGCTCTCAACCTTAGAGGAGTGACATGTAGAAAAGTGTTGGGGTTTTTCCTCCTGATGTTGTGGAATCTGATAGAGATTTCAAGTTTGTCCTGTGGGCCAAAGGCTGGCCTGAGGAAGCCTGGAGGAGCCCGGTGTCTACAGGGGAGAAGGATCACTGCAATACTAACAATCTGCTGGGTTACCAGGCCACTGACTTGTTATGACAGGGAAGTGCTGTGTTTATGTTTAACTCAGGGCTTTGAAATGTATATTGCAGCAGTGGCCTGAGGCTGATGAAGTGGCCCTAGTTGTTGCTTGTATGTGTGTATAGGTGAGCGTATAGTCAAGTATGTGTGTTTGTGTCAGAGAGATGAGCGTGTAAACCTGTTAACCTTTTTTCATTCTGAACAGCTCCTCATCCGAGAAGGAGACGGAGACAGAGGGTGAGCGTGGTTGGTGCTGGGCCTGGCTCTCAGTTGTCATACCAAAGATTTAAAGTCCCATATTGCAATGCACTTTGTGGCTTATTACAGCTGAGTTCATGCTGTCTCTCTCTTTGTGCTTAAGATGTTAAACAAGTTGTCAGTGGTGCGACCAGATCTATTTTTACCATTTCCTGAGTGTGCTGTGGACGAGCATGATGTGGAATTATTTTGGGTTGTTTTTTTGGAGATCTTTCATCCTCGCACAAGCCACTGAGTTTTTTCAAAAAATGTGGAACTTTTTAGATCTATCAGCTCAGCCTCGTAGCCCAATTGCAGCATTAAACCCTCTCCATATTCCCTCCTCCTACAGGGTTTCCAACTGTTAGCATCATAATGATAGCCTTGATGGTGACATACTGTATCTATAACAGAGTGCTCCTGTGAAAACTTCACGTTAGAATTCAAATGCTTCATTACTTGTTGCACTTGTCCTCGTCACCTAGTAGAGCAGTGATGTACCTCATAAATACTGAATACCTTGTTTTTAGTTCTAATGAAGTCTTTTGTGATTTTTTTTTTTTGTAATAAAGATTTTTTTTAATTAATCCATCTGTCATTATTACCTGAAAGGCTAAGGTCGCCTCAGGTTTAAAGTGAACATAAAAAAAAAAAAGTGGACTGATGGTACCATTAATTCATAATATCCTAATCACATCACAGGTTGCAATTTTGAACAGTGTATTTGCAATTGTACATTTTTCTCACATCATACAGCCCTGGTTGTCAGGTATAATATGTGGGTTTCCAACAGGGAGCTAAAGAAGTACACACGAATACTGCACTTTGTAGGATTTTACAGTAGATTTATAGGTGTCATGGCATTTCAAATCCTTTCTGGGGTTTTTTTTTTTTTTTGGCTTTTTGAATAGATCAAAGAGTTTTTCCACCCTGTCGTACGAAAATATCCTTACATTAAGAGTTGCATTAAACAAATTAATTAAAGGTGCATTTTGAAATTAAAAGTAATACCCCGAGGGCATCGTAACTCCTCTGCACAACCTCTAAACACTGGCAGTAACTCCGTGACGCTCCCATCAAAGTACACTGTATAGGTGTGTATATGTGTACACCACTTCAATCACATCATTTATATATCATCTCCATATTTGGCATGAATTATACAGTTTGAAGTAATAAATGTTTTAATATTGTAACTATAATCTACTTCAAAGGTACGCTAAAACAAGTTGACTTCTTTCTTGTTGCTTCCCTTCTTGCCTTCAGCGGCACTTCAAACCAGAGGAAGGGCAAGTGGATTTGCTTTTGCTGTTTTGGCAGCACATGATGTTGCATGTGGTTGGGCTTGTGATAACCACTTAAAAATAAAAAATTAAAAACAATAAAAGAAAAGTTCTGAGAAGGCTTTGAAAGCCAGTCAACTGTTAAATAAAATTATAATTGTTTGAAAATACACAAAAATACTACTCTGTACATCATAACACATACCCCTCTGGTGCTGTTGAAGCAGTGCAGCAGATTTCAGGCTTATGGTAAGGGGCCTCCGCTCCACTACTTGGCACCGGACATGGCAGCACCATAACAACCTTCAGAGTGAATCCATTTAGTTATAAGCCTGGAGATAGACGCTTGTTTAATTGCAGAGTGACATAGGAGGAGTGTGTTTGGTTTTTTATTTGTTTGTTTTGTTTTGTTCTCTGTGGCGCCAAGAGCTGCCATCCATGCCTGGATAAGAGTCGGAGCACAGATATGATAGATATCACAGTCGGCCCATAGGTAAATATGTGTAACACATAAGGCCTGAAACCTGATGTGTGTGGACGGTTTGGATCTCTATGTGACTTAACTTCACTTTTTTTCCACCACTCTTGTATTACATCTGGTTTTGTTAGTACTTTTGTCAGATACTTTTCATTCACCTCCAAATGAGTCTGATGTTGAAAAAAGAGTTTGTTGTTTAGGATAGATGGATAAAAAGTTTGGGCTGGTGGCGATGCAGGGCAGTTGAGATGAAATGTTGAAGTTAACAGAGGTGCTATTGTTGCCGTTTGGATTGTGATCTCTGGCATAAATCTGCTTCATCTCTTTGCACTGGGGGATTCTGGATCTCAGTGGATTTATATCTGGCAAAACATAGGTTGAATGAACATAAATACACCAAGGTTTTATGAGATAGTGTGTGCTGACATGGACAACTGAGACACTGTGTATAGATGGACAAATCTAGTCCCTCTTTGATGTGCACTAACCTGGCAGCATTTCCAGGCCTCAGGGACCAGAGTTCCATTAAAGCAGCCTTTATTGTCCTTGTGACTCTGAAGTCTTGATTTATACTGTTTGATAAGATAATCACATACTTGTACTTGTATAGTTTTTCCTTTCATCTCTTTTTGAACCAATGCAGTGCTTTATTTGGATGTTACACAGTTGAGCCCACGTATCGTCAGCACCGCACTGCCATTAGATACAGAGTAACTGAGTCGTTGGTCTCGGCTCCCTCCTCTGACACGGTGACATAACTGCCTTGGCTGGGCTGGCTGCTGGCACCAGACGAACTGAAAAACTGTCTTGCCGATTATTGGCAAATGAAAAGAGAAGTCTTGCAGGGCTAAGCAACAGGGAAAAATATTATTGACTCATAACCACAGCTACTATTTGTTTTCTCCTTTCACTGTCAATGTGTTTTTTGTGAAATTATTGACTCAGAATGTTCTCTGGTAGCCTTTGATCGAGCTGGGAATAAATGCTTTTAATCAGGGCTACAGAAAAATTAAAAAATAAACAGGGGACATCATTCTTAGAGCAGACGTTGAGAGATGAGAGGAGGAAGGTGGAACAGAGGAATGGCCATTTCTCTGTTCTGTGAGGAACTGTTTGAGTGCCATGTGGTTACTTGTCCCTGTGATTTATTTTCTCAGACCTTTTCTTTTGGGACCGTACAAAAACCACATGAAGGTGTTTAGGTCTCTCTTCAGCGTCATTGGTGTTCTTGCAGTCGATGGTACTACAGTTTGCACAGAAAAGTCGTTTTTGGTCATTTGATTGCAGGAGCCATTATCATTTCTAACAGAGGTGGAAGGCTCCGCAACATACGTAGACCATGTGCCTGAGAAAGTCAGAGGGATCTGAAAACAGCCGCTCCTTCAGGGCCTGTTTGGCTCAAGCTTTGGGATTATTATCTGCTTTATTAGGTATGATTGCGCAGCCCCATGCATCGACATGTTTTATATAATAACATTCACACACAATCAGGTAAGCTCTAATGACTCAAAAAGGTGTTGTAAAACCTGATTCTTCTATCTCAATTCAACCCTTTCCTGACAGTTCCCACAAATCCGCAAGAAAAGAGCCGAGGTCACGGCATCGATGAATTCTTTGTTCAGGGTCAAATACAATTCTAGGCCTCTAATTTAGGACCACTGGCGGAGCAGCCACCAGCCCAGGTCGGTGGTGTCTGCCATTCCTTCTGAATAGGAGCTGCCAATCATCAACATCTTAAAAACATTTTCTTAGAACCCTACCCTCAATCAAGAGTTCTCTCTTTCACCTTCCTCCAGGCTGGGGCTCCTCTCCAACATGTTTTACCCTCTGGCTGCATGTGACCATGTCACGTATCTCAAGATATTATCTGCTCTAATTTGTGTTGATTTTATTATTTTTTTTAACCACAATCTCCTTGGTTACAGCCATGACAAACTGACTTGTTTGAGCAAGAAGTACCAAAATAGGCTGAATCAAAAATGACTTGAATGTTTTTAATATACTGGGATTTATTGTTACAATAACTCAGCAAAACTCCAGACATATCAGTCACCATATTAGGTACTGAAGTGTTTTATTATATATATATATTTATAGAAATAAATGCCTTGGCACTGAGCACCCACCCCAACAAAAATCTTGACACATTACATTTCTAACGTATCTAACACCAAGTAACGTCATTTTTTATAATGAATCAAAATCAATTTAAACTAATAACAGAGTTCAAAAAGAAAAATAAATATAATGTCACGCTCTACCTGTCATTTCTTTGTCCCCGCCCCACACTTTGAGAAGCGCTGGTATGTCAACACATTTACATTTTTTTAATACTGTTTTTTACACTTGTAATAAACAAATGTAAATTGATATTTAGGCTCATTCACAGTTCATATTGTTTTGGTGTTAAACCCCAATAATCATCCAGTCCCAGTGACCCTGACCCTGACCTTCCCACCTCCATCGTCCTCAACCTCCTCTCATCTCACTGCCTGCGACAAGCAGACACGCAGCAGCCCTTTGCAAAAAATGACGTCAGTCACCCAAGACTGGGGGTGCCAGCTGTTGATGTCACCCTTGGGTTTTTAATTTAGGATTAGGATTTGTGCTGGGTGAGATGCGGGGCAGCCCCTTCAGCTCATCCCACAGCCACATGAAGAGGCCCACTGGGGCTGAACCCAGGAACAAACTGTTCAGGGCATGGCAGGGTAGGGTGAGTCCAGTCTAGTGTGTGCATATGAGGGGAGGGAGGGTGGGGGGGGGGGGGGT
>NC_024325.1:8929883-8994918 GCF_000523025.1 Cynoglossus semilaevis | reverse complement strand
GGGGGGGGGGGGGGGGGGGGTTGTTGCTGTTCCATGGGAAGCACTTTGCTGGTGTTGCTGTGACTGATGTCACAGGGTGTTTTCCTCGACTGCTTCAAACTCCTGATCTCTGTGAGAGCTCAAACGCCGCTGCTACTCCTTGAGCTCTTAAATGCAGCTTTTCAGCCGCTTTGAATTTCCTGCCTTTCAGAGGGATCAAATGTTCTTACTAAAAAAGCATATCTCTTATTTCAGTTCTCAGAGCTTTGGAATGGGAGTGAACATCACCATCCATGTAATTGATTTCGTAGGGTGCCAGAGTGTTTTTTCCTTTTCATTTTAATGGGGAAGGAAACGCTTGTATTTAACGCAGAAAATCTTCAATCAGATCAAGTGCATCTGTCGTGTTCTTTGCCTTGGACACTTAGTCTTCTACAGATGGTTTCCTTTATTTTAAATGTGGGTGAATCTAGATAACACTTCTGCTCTATTCTGTTGTAAAAGATCAAAAAAAACATTTATTGATGCCGTCCCAGTAAAGAGTGAACGTCTTTTAACAGTTCTTTACTAGTTTTACTGTTCTGTGTACTTCCATCCTTAGATTCATTCAAATGGTTCAAATGGTACTTTATTTCAACAATACGTATTTCTAGACTTTATAAAGACACACACACACATATATGTGTACACAGGAGGACCTTGATGTATGTGTGAATTATTGATTATAATTCAAATATAATTTGTGATCAGATTATTGTGAGTTCACTGTGTGGTCCTTTGAAGACCAGATAACATTTTTCAAAATGTCTCAATGTGTTGCAGCTGCACTTATTGCTCTTCACTTATTTGGAATGTCACCTTGCTAAGATATCCCATGATCCCACATCAAACCTTTGTGCCATTGTAAAATTCTATGTTTTGTACAGTTTTCATTTTATATTCTGTCTTGTGCCTTTTCTTTGTAGTACCACCCTTTGTCTCTTTGCAACACCAGCGAGGATGAAAGGCAGGAGAGTGACTTCATCACCATTGTCAAGCTGGAGCACAGAGTACCCCGCTGTCTGTCACTGCCGGAAAAGGTAAACACGGACACGCCGTTGACCGCCTCGTGCGTTCCTGCTGGTTACAGTGACATCTCTGAGAGACATTTGTCTGGATGATTTCTTCATCTTTTTAACTGAATTTTAATTGAATTTTGAATTATACATGAGAAAGTTCTCCCGTCTTCAGTAACTGTGGTGTTTTGTCCAGGACACTGATCTTATAAAGTCATGGGTTGCACAGAAGAAGATGGACTTAACTGAACGCTGCTATGTAGCTAGTGGCAGTGAGCCCTGGCTTCTGATGTGAGAATGTCAAGCAGCAGCTGTCACGGGTTTGATCCCAGCCAGCCTTCTTCCCTCTTATATGAACCCAGACGGAGCTCTATAGCTTCCACCCACAGTGGTTCAGATGTATGTGCAACGACAACAGAGTTGACCCAAATTCCCTTTAAGTTTAAGTATGATCCCATACACACTGACTGGCATATGCTAACCTAGAATACCACGATTTATAACTGCTGCTATTTTTTCCTTTGTTTTTCAAGTGGTGACAAATTAGCAGGCAGAGGTAGTTTAGCGACTCAGTCCTTTTTTTTAGTCGGTGCTTTTTTTTCCCCCCTAATTTAAAGCCATGTTTAAATGCGGCCCTCCATGGCAAATATGTAGTCATTCCCACTCTTGCCTGCTTTCCTTCCTTACTTGCTGTTGTTGCTCCCTGAGTGGGAACCAAACGGAGAGAAGACGGTTGTCACTGAGGACTAGGACCAGGACTCGGGCTCACGTTGGTTTTGATTAAACACTAAATCACAAAGACATTATTTTGTCCCATAAACAAAAACCGAGTTTTTCAGAAGAACCAATAAACAGCGCCTGTTGCTTCCGAGTGCTCTCTCCACCCTGCAGACTGCCTTTGAAATCACGAGGAGCTGAAGGAGGGAGCGGGGGGGTGGTGGTGGAAGTGGAGGGAAGGGCTTCTTTTTGTTGTATCGGTCGCCTGGAAAGTATGCGTTGTCATAAACTTCTCTGCAGCCACCTGCGTCCTCGCTTCCTCACTGAGATTTGAGGCTTTTGGTTGTGGTGGATTTATTATGGATTTGTCATGCAGCTGTTGAGGAGTTTGCTCTTGGCTGTTTAAAGACAATGAATCAGACTGGCTGTGTGATGCTGGCTCAGCCAGGCTCTTTGTAAGAGACTTGTTTACAGTGCAGTCTGCCTGCAGCGTGTCCCACTGATCTATAGATACATGGACGGCCACAGCGGCATGTGTTGCACCGCACATACTCGGAATAGACGTGGGACCAAACAAAGCAAAAATCAAAACCTTGAAGTGTAACTTTTGTTTTCTTTTTTTATACCTTATACAATCACAGAGAGAAACCCGATCCATCCTGTCTCTAATCTTTATTTTACTCTCTGTGTCTATAAATCAGGGAGTTGACGTTGAAGCCCAAACTTTCAATCCTCAGCTTTTATAAGCTAGACCAAATCACCCAAAGTTATTGTTAGCTGCTGTTTCCAGAATATTTGACAAACACTTTTTTCCATTCTGTCACATTTGTTTCTTTTCCAGCAAAGTCTAATTTGGACATGAAAATTTGGATTATCTAAACCAGTAATTTTGCATTTTAGAAAACTGAAAATGTTCATGACTAAACTGTATAGTTAAATTTGTAGTTCTTTTCAGACAACATTATTATTAAAAGACTTCAACTGGATGTAGTAATCCAGTTGAAGTCTTTTAGGACCTAATGTTGACATGTTTACAGAGGCATCAAATAGGAAATCAAATTGAATCAAATCACAGCTGTTGGTTCAAGCGTCAAACCAACAATACATTAATATAAGACCATATGTCCACACAATACCTTTTCTCTTTTTAATGTGCTAGCCATGTTTAGCATAGCACAAGTTTTTTGAATCTGGTTGTTATGCTGAAAGGTTCCATAGAAGTAGCACTGTCTCCAAGCTTCTGTCTTTGAAACCTTCCGATGTCGCCCTCTGTGACATCGTACCATCACACATATACCATGAAGACTGTCATTTCAGAGTCAGGCTTTTGCTTCCTTGATATAACAGACTTCACCCGCGGTTTATTTTTGGCAATAACAAAAACACACCGCGTCTGGACTCTGATCCGAGGATACGCTTTTTATTGTTTTGGTCCATCTCGGGGGTAAACCTGATTATACTTCTGCTCAGAATGGATTTATGGCTTCCTTTAAATGTCACACAGGCTCAGGGAGCATTTTTATGTAGTGGCTGACAGTGTTCTACAGAGAGCATTTCCTGAAGCAGCTTGCTATGTTAGCTTAGCCCATCACAGAAGCGCTGTCTAAGTAGTGGTGTCAAAGTACACACCCAGCCGTGGCACACAGGTCCCTTTTCTATTTATTTAGAATACAACAGACACAATAAACTGTTTTGGATAATATTACACTCGTACATGTTAACAGTTCTAGTCAGTACTAGTGTAAAAAGAGGTCTCCACACTGGATTAATTTGCAACAAGGAGTAACCCTGTGTTTTGGCCATTTATTTACTATTTTCTGTTAAAAGTTCAGTACTGCTGTGCTCCATGTACACATTACATTATACGTTATACGTATGTTATAAGGAGAGCCCTTGGGTGTTATATATTATTTAACAGTTCTCTTTTAATTCATAAATTGTTGGAATGAGCTACAAATCAGATAATTTAACTAAATTTAACTGAATTTAATTAAACCATTAATACACAACACACCTCAAAATTTCTCTGCCATTTTTTTTTCCTCAGTTAAACTGATCTGTCTGTTTTCTCTGTTTATAGCTTTGCTGAAAAGGTTTTCAAGAATAGTCACAAAACAACACAAAAATAAAAAAAAGCAGATCATTGCTGCCACTAGGGGCTTCTTTGCACTGCGCATTTTTTAGGGTTACGCACAAACGATTAGTACCTTTGAAGACTGTTGCTGACACCGCTGAAGAATCCATGGTTTTGTGAAAACTGTTCTACATAGGCATCGCACCGTAACCCTGTCTGAACACGTCGTCCCTCGCAGAAGGCCCTGCGTTGATTCTGCCCCATTAGATGAAAAGGTCTTTAAGTCTAATAATGCTGTAATCCCGTTTTCTTTAGCTAGGGGTTTGGTGTGTGTTCATGCCTGCATATGTGGGTGATCATATTACTTTAAACCTCCCAAAACTTTGTCAGGATATTAAGTAGGTGGCTTTGTCGTGAAGAGACAGGCATATCAATCCTGAACGTGTCAGTCACAGCAGATCAGGCTGCGATAGACACCGCTGTCTTGTGTTTGTGATGTTGTCATGCCGTACGGTTGTTACATCGAACATGACAAATCCAAATATTTGCCCCAAAACAAGATGATTGACAGAACAACTTGCACCAAAGAAACCTTTTATAATTAACAACGTTGTGCCAAACAGCCTGCAGCTCAAAATCTGCTTTCATCGAGGTGAACTCCCATGGATCGGCTCAACTCTCATATTTTGTTGAACACTTGAGGATTCAAATGTTTGTAAATGGTGGAGCCGGTAAACATCGTAAAACGTTTAGGCGTTAGAATTGTCATTGTAGGATTGTTGACCCAAGTAGGAGTTCAAAGCCTCGCAGTGAGTACCTCACTGAGAGTGCCTCCTACTGCAGGCTGAGAGGCACTACACTTTTATTTTTGTTTTATTTGATATATTTTAAAAGATAACATTTAAAAACACAGAAGTCTGTGACCTTGTCCATGCTCTTAGAGAACATGTTCTTGTTCTTCACACAAAACAGTACTTCACATTACTAATATTTAAAGTCTGGCAGGTGCAGGCAAACACTGTAGCCACCCCACAAGAAGAACCAGAATCAGCCTTCATGGTCACTGTACATGTACGTCTGCATCAATCCCTGGAGAGCAGAGCAGGATTCGAACCTGCAACCCTGCGATCCTCTTACCACTTGGCCACAGGGTGCCTCCAGAAAGATCAGAAGAAGTTGTTCAGAATCAAGATTTTTTTAAATGTTAAATACAGTAGTCATACATTCACCAGTGAAAGTAGCAGACAAAAATATAATAGTTGTTCATCTCTGAGTAGCACTTTTAAAATTGTATCTCTATGTATTAATTACCTCATCAACTGAAATGAAAAAAAATACTAAAACTAAATTATTTTTTAAATAATTTCATTTTGATTAATTAATTACAGTGTCTAATTAACATGTCGTATATTTTGAATCATGTCCTAACACTGCAACTACTCAATACTTGTCTTTGTTAAAACGGCCATAAAAACACATGTTAAATAATATAATAAATGACAAAGATTACCAGCCCCGGGTTATTCAAAGGAGTGTTAGTTAACACGTAGCAGGTGCAAATTACATTTTTTTAGTCAACGACATCAGACCTGCACTAAATTTCCAAAGATAGCATTGGACCGTGGACACTACCATGTGTGTCCACTGTCCAATTCTACCATCTGTCAATATCCATGATGGCCTCTAGACGTCAGGAGGACGTTTGGACAGGAGGACATACTGTAGCGATTAGTAAAGGAAGACCGTAACTTTGCCAGGGTGACTCATAAAAAAACTAGCCCTAACTGTGGCCTTAACTGTTAGGACAGGATGAGTCGTTTCAGGAACAGGAAGTGCTTGGAAACAAGGGAAACCCATTTAGGGAGAAATAAATCACGGCCCCTGTGACAATGTTTTTGTCTCCTCTCGTCTGATTGTCTGTAGGGGGTGACACTGACCCCAGGCTGTTCCTGCCTGCTGTTTCTTAGCAGAGACAGGGGCTGGAAATGCAATGGTAGCTGTCTTTGGCCTCTTTCCTCTCGGTCCTGAGTCCAACATCTCCAGTTCATCAGAGAGCAGTTGAGGAGGAGGAACACAGGGGAAACATCTGGAAAACGGGGGATATTTAAACTTTACAGAGTAAATGCAAAAAGCAGCAGGTACACAATAGACACTTTGGCCTGTAGAAAATGTGTCAGGGTTAGAAGACTTCTCCCCTCTCTTTGATTCCTCTCCCATGGGAAGTCATTATTTGCTTATCTGTGCCATAGAGCTGCACTGCTGTCTTCAAAGGGATAAAATATGACTTTCTGCCTCTGTCTCATTTGCAACCACCTTGCTAAAGGACCTGCAAGGACCATTACTTCTTGAACAGCTAAATCCACTTTTATAATAATTAAAAAACAACACACACCCCTCTCCATTTCTGCCTTTCCCCCCCAATATAAGATTAATCATAAATCTGTTCTTGAGAGTTGGAAAAAAACTGTTTTTTTTTTTAACCTTCCAAACAGAAGGTTCTGGCCCTTTTCTTCCTGTTATCCTAAGGCTCCTTGCCTTTATGCTCCTTGTCAGATCAGTTTACACCTCTTTGATCATTTCATCTTAAAAGCAACTGCTAAAAAAGTGATAGAGAAGTTGCTTTGGGCTTTATTTTTTAAACTCACCCCTTCTTTCAAATACTGTCACAATTTTGTTTTCTTAGGTTCTTAGGCAATGTTCCTCTCAGTCTTTCCCTCCTTGTGCGAGCCGTGCATCATACTTTATTATTTTAAGTGCAGAACGATTTTTCTTTCAGCTTGTTTGACTCAGGCAACACTGTCTTTTCCCTCCCTTTTCCTCTGTTTCTAAAGTTAGACCCCGTCTAACCCACCATATCAACGTGAAGATAACACGGGAGGAAGTGCTTAGATTTGAGTCCAGCGGCCTAATGACTGCCTTCTCCTCAGTCAGTGCACTCATTATGGTTCTGACTGTAGCCATGATGTAATTCGTACTTTGATAGCCCATCTCTGTGAACTCCTATTTATTTTGTCTGTGTGATAGATGGGGTTCTGCACAGCATTCTGGGACCTGTGTGTGTTCTTACTTCCATCATGATACAGATGAAGATGGAAAAGCACACACACACGCACACACACACGCACACACTCACATGTTACAGTAGGGCTTGTTAATTAATCTACTGAATCTGCAACACCTGGTGCACCGTATTAACAAAAGCTGCAGTCTGATCCACTGACGATGGATTCTAGTCAGAAATTTCAGTTAGAAAATAAACACATTCACAGTACTTAGATACATACAAGTATTTTTGTGTACTTCTGGTCCCTAACGTGGACATAGCCTTAGCTACTTTAAGAGTTTTCAGAGGTCAGTGTTTTCCCTACGTCGTCACGCAGCGCTTTACGCTGTTTGTTTTGGTAAGATTCAAATGTTGTACTGTATTTACTTTAAAATATTTGAGTATAGAATACATGAGGAAACATTTCTCATTAAATTAGATCTGTGATAAGAAACGTTGGCCACCTGGTGGAGAGGGGGAAAAAAACAGCTGCTTGTTTCTGCTGATGGTCATGAAGAATGTGTTTTGTTCAGAGGCCAAGGACAGTAATACGGAATGATTAGTCTGGTCTGTTGTCATCACACAGGCAGGAGCAGTCATTACTGCTGGACCCAGTCAAAAATATTTTGTACAAGTGAGAGTCTTCAGACTTGTTAAGTCCAGGAAAAATCGTCTTATTCACAAGTTAAAAAAAAAGAAGAAAAAGTTGCTCAATTGTGTTGTGAATTTTTTTGCCAGTTGTTGACTTGGTTTACAGAGCAGTAAATGTATTGTGTGAAGACACACATTTATTTAAATATTGTGCTTTGATTGATTTATACCTGTTCAGCAGTGAACCAAAACATGTCAATCTTACCAGAGTACTGCAGTAAGTTTAAAATCAAAACAGAGATAAAGAAGAGTACATAGAGATGTTTTAATACATACAGTGATGTGGTGGCCATAAAACACAGAACGTTTGAATAACACAACACAATACCCTCCATAATAAACAACCACTCCTAATGTAAATGTAGGACCGCCTCAATCTGGGCTAGTAAAAATAAAACAGTCATAAAGCAGACGTGTGTACACATTAATGTTGCTTCAGATGTTTGTTGAAGGAGCTGGACTATTTAGCGGTTTATATTGTTAACCTTCTATTAGTTGATCTGTGTCAGATATTTACGAGCGGTCGAGTCCGACGTCAACAGGAGGCGGTGGATAATCCTTTTTGATTGACATAAAGACAACACTTGGTGAGATGATTATGACCTCAGGTGATTTGATTTATGTTCAGAATTTACATAAATTAGCACGATGTATATTTGCTGCAAACACAGGGAAACTCACACTCTAAAACACAGTAAAGGCAGCTTACATTGAAGAATTTAGATCAGGGGTGTCAAACATATGGCTCGTGGACCAAAACCAGCCTGCTACGGGATTCAATTTGGCCCACTTAATGAATTTTGAAAATTAAAAAATAACAAAACGATGGTGATGTTTTTTTTTCAATTATATTTCATTAAATATGAAAATATGTAATATATTGTATTTATTTGCAGGAAAACAAAGGGGGCGACATGGACTTAATGTTATTTATAGGTAATTTTGTTATGATTGTACTGGTCCGGTCCACTTGACATGTAATCTGGCCCCTGAAACAGAATTGTCAGTTTGACACCTCTGGTTTAGATGCTTAGAAAATCACAGGATCACAACACAGTGCACCTCCGTAGGTCATGAAAGCCTACAGGTCAAATCTCTACAGAAGTCATCATGTCCTGCAGCGTTGTTGTGGTTCACCTGCGTTCAGGGCTGTCATCACTTCTACCAATGAAGCGTGAGTGATTTGCCAAAGGCTGTGCTGTCTACTGCACACTGTCGACTCCTCCTGTTACCTCCAACGCTGGCCTCACTCCTTCGCCCTGCTCATTTTTTACTTTTCTTCCTTTAATGTTTTAGAATAGAATACTGTGAATTTCTGATAGATGTTTTTTTGTTTGTTTTGTTGGATATTTCACCCTTTTTACTACGAGGAAATGACATGCAGCCGTGCGGCCGTGAACTTTTCGACACTCTCTGTTTTTAATCATTAAGTGTTTGTGAAGTAGCACACCCCAGCTACAAACATGCTGAGCCTCTAGTCGCTGGATTACGTGTGTGTGTCTGTGCATGCTAGCCCGTGTCTCCGCACCCTCAGGCTGTGCACACTAACCCCCCCTGGCTGTGCTATTCAGGAAAGGCATTCAGATTAGAGTGGCACATCTCTCACTTGTCACTTCAAAGAGAGCGTGCAGAGGTCAGGGTTTCATCACGCTGTTTGCCGGCGCTCGGCACAGATGATTTGGGAAAAATGCTGACCTAAAAATAGAACGCTGTGTCATGCTCGTACAGAGAGAGCGAGAGACAGAGTCCAGATAATACAGTCCCCAGCCAAATTGCTGTTATTAAAATACCGCCATCCCTGAGGGTGGGGGACACCTTGTTCTGCCTGTGGGAGGAGCCAGGGAGCGGTGGCGTGGCTGCTGCCGAGATAATTGTACGGAAGGAGGCGTGAAGAGTTGGGACACAGAGATGACATCCATGTCCTGCCTTTTATTGCGAAAGTTCTTGGCACCGGTGCTGAGAGTTTCTCCTCCGTCTGTTGAGTTGAATAGGTTTTTCCACACAGAGATGGCGAATAGAGTCGTATGATGAGTGCTTAATGGCCCTGCAGTTACAACTGTACTATATCACTGCCTCCCTCTGATGAATGAGAACCTTCATAGCGAAGAAACATATTATTACTGCAGTATTACTCCTTTGATCTCCCAGCAGTTTAAACCCTGGAGTTTTTTAGAGGGTGGCTCTTTGGAATAGCTCTGCAGATGGGATCGGGCCTGGTCTTGCCCTGGCTTTGGTGAGAGGAGGCCTGGAGGTGTGCAGAAGCACTCTAGCGTGCAGGAAAGACTATAGAATAATCACCTCTCCTCTTCCAATTTGAAGAAACATATTGGATTTTCATTCATACCTGAAGCCCAGAGATCCATGATTCATCTATGTAGTGCAGAAGGTTTTATTGAAAAGGAGAGTTTGATTTTCACAGACCCTGAATGGAAAGGTGCTGTCCTTGAAACCGTGTGCCGTGCCAGGACATTCCTCTATTAATGACAAAGGCGAATGGCATAAGCCTCATGGTGAAACATGAGGAGGTCGAAGAGACGGTAGCAGCAGACAGGAGCGCCAAAGAGGTGAATGAGTTGATTGAGAGGAGTGGCAGACGAGGCCACAGGGCAGCCCCGCCAGCCCGGCCCGTCGACTGATCCAAGGTCAGGTCAAATACAGGACACTTGACGAGAAGAATTTGTGTCTACGATTTACCAACATTTCCCTTATTTAATTTTTTTTTTTCCCACTTTTGCCAGTCCGTCTGCTGCTGCTGGCCTTCCTCGTCCTCCTTCCACTCCTCACCTTGGTTTCACACATCCCGACTGTCTTTGTGCTCTGCTGGCTCTCTGTTAAAAACTGCATTAGAATGTTGTTTTTACGTAGCAGCAAGCGGCGGCATGTGGAGTCTCTTTTGAACTGCTCTGCAAACAGATGGAGGTTTTCATGCCGCCTTTATGAGATTAAGTGAAACATTCTCATAAAGAAGACCTCACCCCCACCCCCCGCCTCCCCCATTACAATCACATTCTCTCCCCTTCTCTCTTTCTTACCGTCTTCATCCGTCTCTTTTACTTTTGCCCCCTTTTTTTTTTTTGGTTGCCTCAGGCTTGGGCAACGACGCATTGCTGAAAGTGAAGTGGAAAGACGACAGGTTTGTGTTACCAATGGCTGCTTCCCCAGGCGAACCAAGGGAGAGTTACACATCCCTCTGGTTTAAAGGCAGAGCAGTGAACAGGTCCTGTGAGTCCAACACTGTAGGCAGAGGCCGAGACGTCTTGTTTTCCCTCTGCACTGTTAGCACGTTTACCTCTGACTCAGGTGGGGTTAGTGCCAAATGCCCCCTACCTTTGGCTTTTAACAGGGGTTTGACAAAACACAGTCACAAGGCAGGCAGTGTGTCCGTGGAGCGTTCCCTTTGCCAGGATACAATGAGACTATTTAGAAACCTTTTAATATCCAATGGATTCTTGTGACATTGCTAACCTACACGATCTACGCAGTCCTGAATCAGTGGATTCTAACCGAGCATTCTGATCTCTGATCTGAGAGTCACTGCATCCTTTATGATTTGATATATACATAAAGAAGGACAGACGTAGATAGATAGATAGATCGATCGATCGATCGATCAAAATTTCCACTAACTTTTATAACAGAGGTTGATGTTCGGCAGCCAAAGCCTAGTGCTTGAAGGATGGGGCCCGTGATTTGAGAACTGCTGGTTTGAATCCCGGCCCGGTCAGGGTTGTGTTGTTGAGCAAGCACCAGAAAATGCCGCTGCATTTCACACACAGAGAGTTATTTTTTAATCATGAAATTTCAAATCCAGGTATTTTAAACATTGGTATGTCTGTGTGTGTGTGTCTGTCGATGCATGTTTGTGTGTCTGTGTGTGTTTGCTCTTCAGAAAGACATGGCTTACTGCACGGCCTGTTCCAAGAATGAATTCCTGGAGGTTTACAAGAGCTGTTGAATGAGATGGAGGGCAGGATTGATGGGTGGAGGGGTGTTGGGGTGTTGGGGTGTGTAGGCAGGGCGGGAGGGAGGGAGGAGGGGGAAGAGGAGGAGGAGGAAGAGGAGAGAGTCTGCTGCGCACCATAGCAGGGTTGTCGGGCTCTCACTTACAGGCCTGATTAAATAACAGGATGCTTTATGAAAACAAGAACATTATCTGCCTCTCAGACGACCGGGAAAGACCCTTAAATTGGTTTCCCTTCAGATTCTGTGCGGCCGCCCATTTGTGAGCAACAGAAAAAGAAAAATTCTGTAGTAGTTTTGAGTCAAGTGCTGCCGTCATTGGTGTGAACTGGATGTTTGTATCAACGTTTAACTGTCTTTACGTTGGGCATAAGATTTCATACCTTTATATTTACAGTATTTATCTCATGTTGTTTTATTATATAGCGCCAATTAACAAAGTCAAATGTCTTGTACGATACTGAATGTGCAGATAAATACTGATTCTGAATCTGATGATGGTGATGCACTGTTAGAGTGAATATGCTTGGACGCTTTTCTGCCTGGAGAGCAGGTCTGTGGTTATGGGGAGTCTTCACTTGCAGAGACAAAGTAGTCCATTCCAAACAGAGCTGGATTACATTTCATTACAAAATCAGCAACTTGTTTGCAGTTTTTTTTAAAAGTGTTACAACAATTGTCATTTTTTGTTGTATAATCAACACAAGCAGCAGACAGACAACAAGACAGGTTTAGTTGTTGTCCCTGGCAAGAAAATAACTTGTGGCAGGTTCTCCGGTTTTATTAAAAGGGATTATGTTTGGTTTTCTCCAGTTCCTCGTAGACAAAGAAAAAAAACATCTGAGCACAATGTGTTTAATTGTTTAGGTCGACCCCTCAATAATCGACATCTCTGATCAAATAATAGGGAAGTTAGTTACTTTCTTGGTTCTATCTGCTCTAAATTCTTGTTTGCTCTATTTAGATTTTATTTATTTTATTTTTTTCTAAAGAGAATGTGTACGTGTCCGTGTCCTGTTGCTCCAGCCTTATCAAGTCATTCCACGTATGTGGGTGTGATCAATGGCCTCTCAGTTTTGCCGTCACTGGCCTCCACCGAGTCTCGTCTGCCTCCAAGCTGCAGTCACTTTCTGCCTTTTGATGTTTTTCGAAGATGTGTTTTGCAAACTTTGGTGTATCAGATGGCGATGGTCTCCCTCTCGTGTTTTTCATCTGTCAAGTGTCACAGTGCAGCTGATGACTGCAAACAAACCTGGAGGAGAGACACGGGAGGTGGAAGGAGAAGGCAGGCAGAGGGTGAACTTAAAAATGACCTCCCCTCGCTGCAGACGGCCAGATTAGTTTCACAACTCTTTCATTATCGCTCCCACCGGTGTGTGTGTGTGTGTGTGCGTGCGTTAGTGCGTGTGTGCTTGCCGACCCAGTTGAAAGAGAGACATGGAGAAGTAGCAGGAGAAGGAGAATGTGAATAAGTCCCACCCCCTCAGGCCCAATATTTTTCCTAAGAGCGCAGAATCTGCTCACCTGCCCTGACTTGTTTGCCCCCTCCCCCCCTTCTCCAGCAGCCCCACATCAAAGTTCCCCTGTGAGTAATAGATATCCAGAGCACGGCCACACCCTTCCCTCCTCCATTTAACCAAATCATCTTGTCCTCAGCCAGTACCAAGGGCCGGGGCAACAAACAGCACTCACAGCATCATTAACATTTAGAGTTTAATGATTAGCCTCAATTAGTCAACGCCATGTTAGGTCTGCATCATAAAAATATTAACAATGCATACATCAGTTAATAATAGTAAGTAAGCTAGTACATGATGAATGAATGAAAGAAGAATTAATTTAGACTTGAAGAAGAATTGGAGTTTTTAAATGTTTCTATAGCTAAAGGTTTTTCAAATTATTTTCTTGTTTTTTTTAATAAAACCTCTGTTTGATGTCACTGAATAAAACTGTAATAAAAGACAGTATATAATTGGACTAATTAAGTTGTCCGACCTGTTCCTGTCATTTTGGAATGCCGCTCAGCAATTTAAAAAAAGTGAAACTGTTGTGACAGTTTCTTTTCTTTCACATGCTCAGAATATCATTACAGCTGCAGTGCAACATGACCTGGATCACTGAGATACCAGTGTCACATACAGTATCTCTTTATCTTTTCAGTCAGACATCACAGTTCATAATCATGCAGCCCTAATCTCAATGATAATAGACAACACCAGAACCCTCTCCCTCCTCTCAGGTAAAGTGCACAACATCAACCTCCAGAAACCCTAAAAAATCTTTCCATAAACATAGTTGAAAAACCCCTCTATCCATCACAGCATACAACCATACATCACCTCACACTTCCTTACTTGTCTGACCTGTTACACAACAACTCCACCCTACAGATCCTCCTCATTTCTCCACCTGCCTTATTACCATAGGGACCAGCAGGGAATCATGCTACACATTCACACATTGCCATCGTAGCCTCCTCGTCTTAACCAGGGACACACTGGCATGTAGGCTGACACCTCCCAGCTGGAGCTGACCTTGAGAGTGAAGGAGTTAGTGTTATTCAGTACCACCGCCAGCATACACTGATGGACTTTCTCTAATGACTCCCACATGTGTTGTGTCACAACACAGTGGATGCTGGAAAGTGTAAGTGATGTGAATCAACAGAATCCCACAGACATGATTGTGATGGTTCTGCTCTCCCCTGACTGTCACCAGCCCACACCCTGCCCTCGCCTGCTCCTCCAGTAATCATGCGTGTGTTGTTGCAGTGGCTTTGTAATGGTTCCAGTGTGCCAGGCTGGTCAGGAGAAATGACAGAGCAGAGTCTCAGCCTCAGACCTATAGGCCCAGATTGCTGTACTCTGTCATTAGATGCTTTAATGTCCCAGCAGCAGCGGCCGCAGCAGCGGCGGCACTATAGCGCACTTCCCTCCCTTGTCTTCTTTCTTTTTTTTATTTACCTCTTTAACTCTCACTCCGTATTCCCACACGTTATTCCACGATATAATTTACTCTCAATAATAGGCATGCTGGGAAAACAGACCGACCATGTCCCCACAAGGGCTACCACTAGTCCAGCACAATGTTACCCACAGGGTTAAAGTTAATGCTGGGTCTAAGTCTAAAAGTATGTGGGCACATTATTTACTAGTATAAAGATTTTTTTTTTTTAAAGAATTTAACCTTTAACTGGTGATGTATCTGAATAGAAAACAGAATTGTAACTTCATTTTTCCAACATTTTCTGTGTGAGATTTTAAATATGGATTGGTGGAATTGAATGGCAACTGGTTTCAGAAATGAGAAAAGCATGCTCTGACCGGCTTGTTCCTTCATTGAGAACAAGATGTAAACAAGATGGTGGCATGAGTGAAGCAGGACCTGTGCCCTAAATAACACATGAAAGACCTTTTTTGGGCAAAGGAAAACCCAACAGTTTATTTTAAAGAGATTATATACTTATGTTTCTGCCATCAAATCCTCCCGAAATGTTAGACTTAAAGTGGAAGTTACTGTCAAAAGTCAAAGGTTATGAAGTTACTTAGTGACTCTGTGCTGTAATCATAGATGTTCAACTAATGTAACAGATGTTTCTCCTTGGCAGAGCTTTTGTGCGTGCGTGCGTGCGTGTGTGTGTGAATGCATGCGCCCGAAATATTATCACCATTGCCCTGTTCTGTTTCCCTCTGACGTCGGGGCATGGCTGTAGATGAAGGCACTTGGCCTGGTTGTGTCATCCTCACCACATTAAACTCATGACAAACACTGAGGCAGTAACCAGAAAAGCAATCTTGTCAGGGATGGAAAAAAAAAATAAAAGCCTAGACGATCCATTGTGTAAAATAAAGACATCAGAGAAGTGTTTTTGTACTCACTCGGGAACACAATGTTGTGCCAAGCCTGAGTCACACACCACACTTGACCGAGGATGTACACAAACAGCACTGGCTGATCTCAGGCAGACCACCCACTGGTGCCCAGGGCAGATGGGTGGCTGTGAGTGAGTGTGATGTTTGTAGTTTGTTTATGTACGATTGTGGCATTGTTCCAAATACTAAAATGGCACAAGAGATCAGCGGTTAGTGCTGCTCCCACACCCGCTGCTTAGGACACTGTCCTTCAGGCCTGTCGGGGACTAAAACTGCCTCTGGAGTCCCCTGGGACAGCAGGTCACTACAGGACTTTATCTCGACTCAGATGACTTCCCCACGACTATAATGTTTTGCGGGATTGCTTCTTAAAAAACCTGAGACGGCAGCATTAGCACCACTAGCTGTTTGATGCAGAAAATCTAATGAATTTTTCTCGAGCTGTTTTCAGTTGACTCTAGTGCTGTGGTATTATATACACCTGTTGTCATCATTATGTTTTATCTTCATTTTATAGATAAACACTACTTGATCAGGGAGGCTGTTCCTCCCCATCATGTTGCTTCAGCCTGGCTAGCTCATCCACTGCTGATGTCCACGATGAATCCTAAACTGAGATGAAAATAGAACCCAACATTTTTCAGTTGCCTATTAACATCTGCTATTTGTGAGAAATGTCTACTCAACATTTTTGTGGGGTTCAGCTGTGCGATTTTTAATGATTATATTAATGGATGTCCGATAAAATCGGCCGACCGATATTAGCATAATTATGTAATATCTGTAAGAATATTAATGTAAACCCAATTGCACAATGCCTGTGTTTCGTCAAATGACCTTTGACTTAAAAATAGTTTTGGGGATAAACGGCTGTATATGCAATTGAAAGTAACGAGATGGCAGCATTGCAGCTCATTTAATTAATCTATTTTAATAATCATGGGATTGTCTGCAGAATGATCGATCGGTATCAGTTGATATCAGAATCGGAAATGAAGTGTTTGGACAATAACGGCATATCGGATATCGGCAAAAAGTTAATATTGGACATCCCTAATTATAGTACATTGCATAATTATTTAATAAAATAAATCAACGTTATATTTATTTATAAATCAACTACTTTGTTGTGTTTCCTTACTTTACATTCCATTTGACATGTGAATTATGTTTGTGTGTGCGCGACCTCACGGTGCCTCTCTCGGCCTCCGTGCCCTCAGGTGTGTTTATGGCGGTGTCAGAAACTCTACATGAACTGCTACTGTTTCCTATCTATTGATGCCCTCACCCCCTCCCTCCCCTTCCTCACCCACCCCTCCAGATCACCTCCTTTTCTCTGTCAGACACAGCCTCCACCAATAGGCTGTCAGTGTTTTCAAGCGTCAGCCCTGTTTGCTGGTGTTGCACTGATGACTTCTCCACTGTGCAACTCAAACAACAAACCACAGGCATTTCCGATGCTGCAGTTGTTTTCCTTCAATTGCTAAATAGACTCTAATCATATTTGTTAAGTTGCAACTCACGAGGAAGGAAGCGTGCTTACGCTGCTGCCACTGTCAGCCGTCAGGCTTTGACAAACCTACAGATGTTGAATGGATTCAGTGTTTGGCACCTTCTCCTCACTGTCAGACCTGCGCCTGCATTGAAGGTTAAATATATCGCCTATTACTGATATAAAAAGATCTGTCAGGCCTCGTTCAACGTTGTGGCTCGGCTAAGACGACCGCACTGCGGTGTCACTACTAGTAATACTGTGATAAAATAAGACCACATCAGTGATCCCTGGAGAAATACAGTATGATATATTCACAAACTGACTGTAAGTCAAACTGTAGGAGGCCAGCGGAAAACCTCTCTGCTCAATCTGTGTGTGTTGACCACAAGCGCTGGCTTTCCTGCATTTATTACCACGATTACAGGATCCATGGGTACATAGCTGTGCCCGGAGAACTTTTGAACCCAAGGTAAAGCAAAATCCCACATGTCTGAGATCCAGCCTTTTGCTGTTTGGCCACACCCTATTAGGGGCCTGCAATTATTTTTTGACTAAATTGAGAAACGGATAGCCCCAAAAAGTGCAGAGATTGGGGTCAGATCCCATGGTCTATGTTGGGTAGCCCTTGACCTCTCTATGACCTTTTGATACTGAGCATTTCAAAAGCTAGTTGACATTGGATTCAAATCCAAAGCTACTCCGAGTCACATACAGTATATACTATTTATGTTAGGGACTACTCCAAATTACATACATATATAATGTTCATTGATGGTAATCTATAGTTGTTTTGAGGAAAAATAATGAAGTAAAATGGGCTTTTCACTCTGTGTGCAAGGTGGCGCTATGTTCTTGTCTTGCATGAACTTTCTCTTTTTTAAGTGTTAAAAAGTGAACCCAGATCAGCGCCTCCACTCCCAAAAGAGAGATTTCCATTTACTTGATCAATGGACTAGCTGAGTGATGCTTTTGCCTCAATTCCTTGAGCCAAATTGTGTTAATGTGTGTGTGTGAGTGTGTGAGAGAGAGAAAGAAAGAGAGTAGGTGCAAGTATGCAACACACATCTGCTGTTGTGAACTGTGAGAAGTAGGCCAAGTATCACTGTTTAGAGTTCAGGCTGACCTGGGTGATTAGGTGTTTAAACTTGTGTCTCCTCTTTATTTAGTGTTGACAGTTGCCAGACGCCTGAGAGCATGTGATGAGACACTGATGAAAAGGCTGATGTTTGTTTTCTCACCATCCCATGGTGGTGCCGGCCAAAGCATTTATATACTCGTGAAGAGCCTGGCAAAAAGACGAACAGCAGCAAATGCCAACGCCAAACAACTGAACGGGGAGCAGAAGACCACACACCAGGTCTTAACCCCCGGTCTGGGGGACTGGTGCCGGTCCGTAGGTCATTTGGTACCAGGCCACAGTGAAAGAATGTACTTCAGTTTTTCTAATATACTTCATTTAAAAATAATCCAGTCATATCCCTTTACATTTTTCATTTACAGATAATCTGGCAATGTTTCAAAACAAAAGGTCATTCAGACTCTGATACTGACAGAATGGAGTCTAAAAGATGTTTTATTTTGAAAATGTAATGATCCTTCAACGATGGCACTGTATTACAGGTCTGCAATAACAGCTGATGGTACAAAAGAGAACCATCAGCTGAGTAGAGCTGATGCCCATGGATTAGAGAGTATGTCGGGACATCATGGGTCACTAACTCCCACCCTTAGAAGTCGGGACCATCAGAGAGAGTCTTCAGTTAATACTTTACTTTACATAAACAATAACTTCAGTAACACATTACACTACTTGAGTAACAAAATACCCTTTCATTAGAAGATAATCTGTACTCAACTCTGGGTGCAACTGCTGACCTACTTTCCTCTCTTAATTTCACTGCATTCCAACAAGCCAACTTACCTTTGGTGTATTTTCAACCTTTGTTTTGATCTTGATTCTAATTGGCCTCTGTTATTTTTAGTGTTTCTGTTGTTGATCTGTGGTTTCCCTTTTATCTTTTGTGGTATTTTTTTTTCTTTCTCGTCTCTTGTGCAGTCGTTCCACTGTGTTCTGTTTCGCAGGTCAGGAGAAAGTGACGTAATACGCGACGGGAACCGATTACGGTGTGCTTCTGAGTTATTGCACAAGTTGAATGAGGACTTCGCAGAAATTTTAATTATAATATTTTTGTTAGTCAGGAAGATGGGGAAATGAATGACACATAGCAAGGGGATGAGCAGAGACATGCAGTGAGAATTAGACAACTCTGTGCATGTCAAAATAGATGGTTCTTATTAAGCACTTGATACGTGTATACACATGTCATAATCTGATCATTTAATTATACATCACTGTAAACAGTGCAGTTAGTAAATTTCTATTCAGGATAATTACAAACGAAATAAAGATGTGCTGCACGTGTAAACACAGCTTCTCCACACAGTGTTCTTCTAGTTGTATGCTGAAGTTTGATGTGTTTTTATTTACATTACATTAAAAGACACTGCACAAGCAAAGCCATACAAAAACTCTTTCGACTTTTCCGACCCAACGAAACATAGTGCTCTGGCCGTTATTCGCATATCGTGACCTCATTCTCACTTCCTGTAAATCTTCATTTACAGTATCTCCAGAGTCAGATGCCACAGATATGTGATGTGGCTTTCTCTTCTCTTCACTGTGTCAGGTGGAAAAGCTGCTGAAAATGTAGTTCTTTGCAGCGAGACCAGATGCATGTGGAATGACCGCCACCTAGTGGTAGCTTTGAGATACTGTCTCTGTATTTGTCTGTGACAATACCGGACTTGCTAATGAGCAGTAAATGTGTCAGTTGGTCTTCATATAGATCACACGGGGCTGCAGTTGACCGACAGTTGTCTTCTGCTTTTGTGTTTTTTCACTCAGGCTCGCATGGCCCTGGAGAAAGGAGCTCAGGCCGTCATATTTGATGTCAGTGACGACGCCAAGGCTGCTGCTGAGGTGAGCATTTTACCAAAAACTCGGCTTCATTATCTACATGTAGTGTTTAAATTAATGCAGATGTAACCGCTTATTTTCTAGGGGCTTTAAAACCAATGATTTAAACTAGAGGGTTGTGGACGTGTAGCTCTTCACTCGCATTGAGAAATGAAATAAACATTAGTTAAATTGGATGCCTTTCCACAGCGCACCTGATGATCTGTCACACCACACTAGTGTGCCACGACCCAGTGGTTGGGAATCGCTGGTCTAAACTGAACATTGTGTTGGTGTTGACTTGTCGGTTCATCATAATCTTGAAGAGAATATAAGTTTGTGAAACATTTGTGATTTTATTAAATGCTTAATCGGTGATTCTTCATAAAACCCCTGGAAATTATTAAAAATTGAATTTTTCTACACACGCTCACACAGTTGCGAGAAACAGAAGCACTTCCCCGTCCCGTGGTGCTGGTGGAGGCTGAGGACGCTGAGGAGCTGATGGGTTTGGTCAACAAGAACGAGGAGGCCAAAGTTCGCATTGAGATCTTGATTGAGCAGTCGAAATGGGTGAGCACCGAGTACACATCTGTAAAGTACTGTAAAGTACTTTTACTGTGTTGTGAGTTTTTTGTGCAAGGTAATAATTTTCTGTGAATGAACACGATGTGCTTTCCAACTCCCTTCTCTCTGTCAGCCACATTACGATGTTGGTATCCTGCTCACCGTCTTCCTGGCCATTTTGACCATCGTCCTAATCTTTGTCTTTCGCTACAAGTGCAAGTCCAGTAGGACATGGGTGAGTAAAAACCACAGATTCCATAGTAAATAAGGTTTCATGCTCCTATAAGCTGCAGCTGATAAAAGTCAGAGCTTTGTTAAATGACTAGCTAAATTACTTTTTTCAAGTTCCAAATGTATGTGTAGACACTTGGTTCAGGCCACATATCAAAGCTCTCTCTTCCACCGACAGGACTCTGTTCATCAGCAGACGATGCGGGCTATTAAACGACTGAAGATCAGAATCTACAGGTCTCCTGACTGCTCCGGTTCACAGCACCAGCGAGGGGCCTGGGGGTCTGCTAGCTCCAACTCAAACCCTGTCTGCGCTATTTGTCTGGAGGAGTTCCAGGATGGGCAGGTGGGAGGGGGAGATGGATGAGCATGTTTGTAATTAGGTAAAAAAAAAAAAAGTAACCATTCTGTGAATTCTTCCTGTGCCTCAGCATTTGAGGATCGTCTCCTGTGATCACGAGTTTCATAAAGACTGTGTGGATCCCTGGCTACTGCAGCACCGCACCTGTCCCCTCTGCAAGCACAACATCATGGGTGAGGACAAGTATAGTTACAGTTAAGTTACCTTTTTCCAAAAGCTCTTTTGCTCCACAATCAAACGCAAACTGTCTTTTCCTTTACCATAATTGAGCCACGGTTTTTTACATTTTCTCTGAATTATTTAAATCATCGTCACATCCTGACAGACAAACTCACTATTAAACTCAATGTGCCACATGACTGTTAACAAACTGCCGAATGAGCCCGGAACAAGCATGCACTTTGTAAACTGTACCCAGAATTTTATGACATTTTGGTACTAGAGAGAGAGCGTGTAATTCCCATTTCTCTCCTGCAGGAGGCGCTATGCCATTCTAACTGTTTCTGTGTTCCACAGGGACAGAGCGGCAACCACCAAGGAACAGGCTCCAGCAAAGTTCAGAACAGAGTCAGCGTTTCCTGCACCCTCAGTCTTACAGCAGCGCACACAACCACCCCTTCCCTCAGCACGCAATTCCTTTCTCCATGAGACCCCACTACCCACATGGACCATCTGGACCGTACCCTTCACTGGGCCACTACAGTGGTTCTTCTCCCATGGAACCTCAGACTCTGCGATTCCTCACCAGCAGACAGCACGGCTCTGGCTGTGGCCACCGCATGCCTGCAGAGGGCGCTCCGAGGTCCCACAGGATTGGTAACAACTGTAGGACATCCACTCACCACTACGCTCCGCGTCGTACCTGTCAGAACTATCGATCGTCCTGCCCAACCCAGCGCAGTGCGTCCTGCTCCAGGCTGCACCCCACTGCCGCCGTTACCCCACAGACGCGTGGAGCACCTGCCCACAGTCGTCACGACGAGGGCAGCTGCTCAGGGGGCAGTTACCACACGGAGCGCAGTGGATATTTAGCTGACGGGCCTGCAAGTGACTCTAGCTCCGGGCCCTGCCACGGCTCTTCTAGCGATTCAGTTCTTAACTGTACTGATGTATCATTGCAGGGAGTGTACGGCAGCTGGTCCACGTTCCGTAGTTCTCTGAGTAGTGACTATGATCCGTTTGTGTATTATGGGCCAAGTGCTGGCCGGGATCCCCGAAAGAACAGCCTGGAGCACGAACCTCAGGTTCGGCCCAGGTCTCTGGACTCTGTGGGGAACAAAACGGGCTGCCCCGAAGAACAGCCGCAGACCGTGTTTAGTCACATCCACTACCATCGCCACAGACACCACCACTACGAGGAGGGGGAGCACAGCCCCGGCCTGAGCAGAGGTTCTGACGAGGAGCAGGGTGCTGCCGCCGCCGCCGCCGCCGTCGTCGCCGCTGCAGCTGTTCCTGTTCCCGCCGCTCCTGCTACACTTGTTGTGGGCAGAGACTCTCCTGTGTTCTCTCCTAAACACAGCCCCTGTCAGTGCCCCAAACCACACCCCCCAGATCGTCTCAGTCCGGGTCAGGCAGAGTGTCAGGACCAAGAACTCGGCGGTTCTTCTGAACCTCCGGTTCCACTGTCCCCGATCCCCTTACAGCTCCCTCCCCACTGCTGCCACCAGGGACCCGCACACCCACATCCTCCTCGAATGGGTGGCTGTGTGCTGGACGGCCCCTCTGTTTGTTTTCACCAGAGCCTGGATTTGCAGGATAATCATAGCATACACATTCACTACAGCCAGGACACAGGCTTCTGCTGCTCACCGCCCGAGCTGCACCCGGCTCTGCTCCCGGTCCCCCTGATTCTGGACTCTGGGGGGGTGGAGGAGTGGCCATGTTGCAGCGGGGCTCACGTGGTGTGGCAAAAGAGGGTGCAGCAGGCTCACTCTGAGCCTCAACTGCTGGCCCCTGGCCCATCCATGGACAGGTCTCCCTGCAGGTTCCACCACGGGCCAGGGCCTGAGTGCAACACGGACATTTGTTTATACTGCCAAACATTACACCACAATCAGGGTGAGTGTGAACAAAAACACTAGCAACGAAAGAGAATTTTAGCCATTGTTTATTTCTACCAAAATAAGTATCTTTGTTTTTTGATATTTACCTTGAGCACAACAATAACTGGATCTCTTTGTGTCCAGGATCAGAGGAGGAGTCCGGTGTGTAACAACTTTGTTGCATCCTTATTTTCACGCTGCTACACAGGAGCCAGAATGGACAAGCCTCTCACTGGCCAAACGCTCTCATGTCTTCCACATGATTCCGCCAGCAACGCTTCCTGTTGGACGAAGCCACAGCTTCCTCCAGGACTCAGAGCTTTTAGTCGAGTTAGTCAGGTTATCAAGTGAAATTATTGGGATTAGATTGTGCTTAGAATGTGTTTTGTTTTTCATGAAAATACAATGAATGATTTAAATGTGTAGAGAGAGACAGAGAGGGAGTTGTTGGAGAAATACAATAGTGTTCTTTATTGTTTTTCTGTCAGTTATTGTACAAACAAACTGTTCATTTCAGACATGTTATCACAGCTTCTGTGCTTTTTTTTTTTTTAGTGACAGCTAAGGAATGGTCCTTGTTTAGGGTTTCGGGCCCTCATGAAATGAGACTCCACCTCTGTTCTGCATCGCTCACTCTATCACAGATAATAACTTGATTTTCCTTCCAGGTACTTTACTGTCTGATCTTCTTCTTCCTTCACTGAGATCAGTCTCAGCTCAGTCCAGCCTACCTCAGCACAGATTTCTAAACACACCTCACAGGGGATTTTAAAAGGTACTGCTGTAAGGTTTCTTTGTCACATCCATGTAGATCCCATAAACCAAACTAATAGCTATCCTCTTGGCAGTCTGGCCAGTCTAAATGAAAGAAAGGTCGATGCTCAGCCCCTCAAACAATGAGCATTCACAAAGGTCACTGAGCCATGCATGGGGCCTATTTTAATTATTTCAATAATGGCAGCTGATTTAAATGTTTTGTTTGCTTTTCTTTTTTTTGCTCTTTGTAGTCTGTAATTTTTTTTAACCATCCAAAATGAACCAGTTTGACTGAATGATCTTGTCGTTACAAGCTATCCTGCCTTTCCGATCATTTCTCTTTTTCACATATGTAACGTCTTTGTTGCTCCGCTTCCGAACTGCGCAGAATGACCAGGCCCGCCTGACGCACAGCAGCAGCGTCCTGCGCTCTTAAAGTGTTCTTAGTCTGTCTTATTGCCCAGCAAGTAAAGCTCTAGTGACATGTTTTACATTGCATCTATGAAAACACACTGTGCCTTCATGATGATTATTATGAAACTGGATATTAAGCCATGCTTGTCAGAAAGTCCCATGAATCAGTGAATGCTAATGCCGTTTACATTAGTGACGTGTTCGAAGGCTCTGGTGTACTCATCCTGTGATTTTTCAAAAGCCTGAGAGAAGAAACGGACAATTCAAGACGATCACACGAAAGATGCCCAGTTATTCAATGAAAACCCTGTGTAGAAGCACTAGAAGGGAGAGCCGACTAAAACGAAACAGATGACTGACTGATAAAGAAAAAAACATTCTCTTTTTTTTTTTAAATATGTACAATGTGTTTATAAAGGCAGTCTTGTCAAAAAAGGCCACTTTCATATTGGGCTCAACTAAAGGCATCTAGACTTTTCTTTGAAAGGCTCAGTAAAAATGTGAAATTCAGACTGCAGGTAAAGTTCAGCTCCTCGGCCGCAGCAGGAGACTCACGTCTTATAGGTATTCGAACGGAACCAGTAGCACTTAATGAGACATGCATGTGCCTTATGTTTTTACAGCCTGTCTCTGAACTGGGAAACTCTGAACTCATTAAGCTCTTACCTGTCTAACCAAAGACAAAAAGTCGAACACGTGATGTGTCGTGCCTTATTTCACCACCTTCACTCTGTTTCTAAGATCTCACAGAGAAGAGGGAACATGCTCACATTTGGACAATGGAGAAGAACTCTGCCACGTCATCTTGTCCAAATATACCTCACATTGAATGAGTCAAAGCAGCGCCCTCTAGCTATAGCATTTTTTTTAACAGTGTCATGACAGTCTGTGAGAAAAAGACTGAAATACCAGCAGCACTTTGGCTCAATCACGTATGTTATTATGGGTGAGGAGGGAGGAGGGATTATTCAAACGTCGTAGTATTAAAGAAAATAATCCCAAAAAATGTCAGCATATGAAAAACATCGTTTGGTGACGCTTCTGATAATCTGACGTGATTTCATCTTCTTTGTAACCTTTCTCTTTGCTTTTTTATGTCCATGTTTTGTTTCTGTTATGCAAGAATAATGAGCTGAAACTGCCTTTTCTTATAGAGTAACGGTCCCTGCAGAATGTTAAGGGGCGTGTCAGTATATTTTGGATACTTTTGTGTACAAAAAGACAACAGCAAAAAAACAAACAAAAAAAACAGAAATGAAATAGTGTTGTATTTTATATATATATAATAGAACATTTCAATATAGTGACATGTCACTAATATATTTATTTACTAATATATTTATCCACTTGTTCAGGTTTGAGAGAGTGGTTTCTGTATAGAATGTTCCTATATGGAAACTGACCAGTGCCATCAAAGATGTATCGACCTGCCTTCATTCCAAGTATATGCAAATAAATTATTTTGAAATAAATCCTTGGATTTTCTTTTTCCTTTTCGCTCATCTGGAAAAAGATTTTCCATGCTGATTCGCAATCAGCATGTTAGATTTCAGTGTTTCTTCAAGAGCTTTTTGAAGATCCATGAGAAGAGCCTGTATTGTCTTGTGATGATGATGATGGCTGAGGTCAGACTGGCAACATCTATGATTTCAGTTTAACAAGTGAAAATGTATGTGTACATGTTGGGTTGTTTTATAGACATGCAGTATATCCGTGCTGTCGTGTCCACTGTATCAGTAACACCTACTGTCCCAGTTCTGGGCTCAGGTTTGGTTTGGGTTATGTTTGCAAAACAAATGGACTACATATGACCTAGTGTTTGAATCTGAAAATGCAGTCGCTGAAACAACTCATATCTACACCCAGAGCCATGTGTTTGAGACAGTGGCCACATGTTAACACCGTGTCTGTGATTGTTTATAAGGACAAACCTCTGACGTCTGAACCTTATTTTTATCACACAAACATTTAACAGCAACAATCAAGATTTTATTTGTTTTACAATTTTTCATCTTTTGACAATTTATCAGACACAAAACATGAACCTGTCCACATGATTGTATTTATAATAATAGTAATTCCAAATGTATTAAAATCGCCATGGTAACAGCAGATCTGCTGCAATAGGCTGCCACTTGGAGGCGCCAAGAGTGTGGTTCCTCTGTTGCGCCAACCCAGGACCTTCTGCATCTAAGGCAGGTGTGCTAACTGCTACACTACGTAACCATTTATCACTGTATATCTGATGTATTGTAGGTGATGTTGCCTGTCTTTTAAATGTCCATATAGTTTATATATTGGACAAACTCCAGGTGCTGTGACAGGATCAGTGTAAAGTTTTGGTCTGGTTCTACGGTGTCAGTTGTGTGAGGTTGCCTCTGGCCTCCTGGTCCTTCTCGATGGCCTCAAAGAGAGATTTGAAGTTTCCTGCTCCAAAGCCCTGCAGAGAGAACAGAGAACACAGATGGCTAATTACCCAGAAATTCTCTCTTCTTCTGTGGTGTTTGTTATGGCCATGGGGATCCTAACCCAGACATCGCTCTGGATGCCGAGCACTTTGATGTAAGAGTTTGAAATAGCAGATAAATATTCTCACAGGGTTCAAACCCCCCACTTGGCCTTGACAGGGCGCTGCCGTCAACGTCAGCTCACCAATTAATCATGTAAATATTTTCACAGATCACGAAAACATCAAGTGTTAGTGGTTTCTCTAAACTATTCTTTGCTGTGGTTCAGATTAGGTTTCTCACTTTCATGCATTGTGTTCACATCTGGAGACTGTGGAGAGTGACAAGATGTGCCTGTTCTGACATGTACTGAAGGCGCTGGGCGTTACAAACCAAGTGCCAAAGGGCGCAACACAAGCTGAGGAGCAGTGGGCTTTTTAATATGTACCGTGATAGATTTACTGAGCTTTTATAAGTGGCTCATACACTTCCCACCAAGCAGGTGTTGGGTGTTTGGTTCCCTTTGGTGCAGAGTTTAAAATGAACCATAATTGCTCCAAACCTCCCCCCAGCTTTGCAGTGACCTGGGCAGACTCTTACAGAGTGGTTGTGCCGTTGAATGACCTCCAAGAAGAGGGTGGGTCTGTCCTGCATGGGTTTGGTGAAGATCTGCAGCAGGTATCCGTTGTCATCGAAGTCCACTAGGATTTTGAGTTCCTTGAATAAAAAACAGTGATATTTGTGTTCTTTTTAGTTCAACACTCTCTCATAAATCCTTTGAACCCAACCCAGAAATGTACCCTTCCTCACCTGTAGACGGTCCAGGTCCTCCTTCACCTTGATCTTGGCAGTCTTGAGTTTCTCCCGCAGGTCATCGTAGTAGGTGTCAGGAGCTACGAGGAAGTCCATCCCTCGGGCTCGCAGGTTCACTACCTGTTTAAAGAAAAAAACAGGACAACTTGTCTCTACCTGTTGGTTGGGGGGCTAGAGGGAGGGGGGCTGAGCAGAGGTAAAAGTCAGTGAATCTTCTTCTGATGATAACAAAACTCACCGCTTGGATGATGTTTGATGTGTTGAGAGCAATGTGCTGAACACCTGCTCCCCCGTTGTAGTCCACGTATTCCTGTTAATGTGGAGAACAATTAGGACACTGAGGAAAAACACTGAAGCTGAAACATCTACTGGTAGATCACCGAGGCACCAACTTGGTGATCTACTAACAGACGATGAGCAACTAAAGTAGAATTAAAAACTAAAATATGAATACAATTCCATAGTGTTCAGGGGTGAGCCTGTACTGTGTAAAAATTCATATTGTAGTATTGAACTACATACAATTAATCCATATAATATAAATATAAAGTATGTTCAGGTTATATGAGTAAATGTATATTTAAAGTTTCCAATGTAGGTAGATGACTTCAGCTGGCTGTGTTGGTGACCAGTGATAAGAACTCCCACTGTCTCACCTGGATCTGTGACTTCCTCTTCCCCAACGCCGGTTCGTTGATGGGCATCTTGATTGTCTCTTCGTAGTTGGTCACCACGATTGACCTCAGCGAGCTGTACTGTGTGTGTATCTGCTTGTCATCGATTGACCAGAAACGGTGGAACAACAGGCACTTCTGGTACCTGGGAGTCAAAAGAAGAATCTTCCTTTTGAGAAAATCTGGAGCAGTTTCTAAAATAACATTTTATTTAATGCCTCTCTCTTTTTCTCTCTTTATATAATAACTAAAAATACTAAAAATTAATAAAAGTTGGTTTATATTGCACTTTTGGGAATTGTACCAATTGTCCTTTTCTGAAAACTGGACATGTAGCTGAGAGTCAGCGTGGAGGTCTGCAGTTGGCCACTGGTGATGTGGTTCAGTGGTTTTCACGTCTCCTCTAACACTTCACTTTGTGATGGAGGTGGAGTGTTTGCTTGTCCTTTGATCCTGTCTGCCTGCTGTGGCCCTGTGTGTACGTGCGCTGCATCAGGAATCTTACCAGTCTGAAATTGGCACCATCTGGTCGTCTGGCTGGTTTCCCACAACGTGATCGATGAAGTTCAGTCCTATTGCTGGACTACAGGAAAGACAAAAGACACAATCAAGAAGAACCCCTCCTGGTATTTGAACCTGCATTTAAACTTCACCAATTGTGCTTTTGTTATTGTTGGTCATTGTGGCAAAGGTCTCAAGGACAACCAACGGAGGGAGGTTCTTGTTTGTAGCAAAGAATTTTTTTAAAAATCAGCAGTTGTATGCATATAACTTCTAAAACTATAGTCTCCAATTATAGATTGTCAAATATAATGACAAGCTATGAAATAAAAAAATGTAAAAAGTACTTGCATTGCTCCATTTAAGGTTGGGATGTCAAACATATGGCCAGTGGGCCAAAATCGGACCATTAGGGGGTTCAAACTGGCCTGCTTTAAGTGTAAAAAAAAAGCACAATTTATGAAATGTTTTGTCAAATTGTATTTCATGATACAAAAGAGGAAAACAGAGATGGGAAATATGGATTTATTATTATTTATAGGTAATCATGTTATGATCGTACTGGTCCGGCCCACTTGGCATCTAATCAGGCTGTATGTGGCCCCTGACACCCCTGAGGTTTAAGGTATGTACAGCATGACAGAATGCAGTGTGACATGTTGAGTGGGAGACTCACAGTGTGGCTAACAGACAGTCCCTGTACAGAGGCTGTTTGTAGCTGGGCAGGAACAGGCCTGTGTAGGGTTCAAGGTACTCAATGAAAGTGTGTGTTGTGTCTCCATACTAAGGACAAAACATCAACATAACAATCAATCGGGGTTTTTTTATGAGTAGCCTGAGTGTCTGCACAGTGTCTCTCTTCACATACCGTCTGGACCACAGCATACTTCACCCTGCCGTGCATGTCGTCTTCCACCCAGGGCTCCTTCACAATCACAGCTCCTCGCTCTTTGGCTTTCTGTCAGCACAGACAGTGTGGACACACTAACATTATCACAGAGCACCTACTTTGTCTACACACAGCTCTTGGAGGCCCTCTGGTGGCTGAGGGAAGAAAGCCATTTCACCCCCAGTAATATTTTCATATACAGTAGTTGATCTACCTCACTCTGACCCGTTGGTCAACACAGAGAGGGAGTTCACACAAATACTCAACATGACCTGGAGTGACCTGACTACTCAAACACACTCGTTAAGCTAACAAAGTTACAATCTTTGTCTCCGCTCCTGTTGCAACACATCGTGGCCCATGTGATAACCTGTGAGGCACAGCAGTAATTCCAACTAACGCAGAAGAGAAACATGATAAAAAATATTCACTTCAATGGAAGTCTCAATGAACAGGCATTCAATATTAGAAATTGCTGATATAATAAAAGAAGTAAAACTAGATCCTTCAGGTTCCATAATTGACAAAACTGGGAACTACATTTTGACTGTTGTCAAAGAATTTAAATATCACTGCATTATACATACACACACACACACACACACACACACACACACACACACACACACACATATATATATATATATATATATATATATATAATTCTGCTGCAGACTGGAGCTGCTTTGTGTATCCTGTCCTACGTCATTGAACCTTTGCATCTGTATTACCTTGATTATAAAGTCACAGTCCTCAACCTGGAAGGCGATATCTTTGACTCCGTCACCATGCTTCGCCAGGTGGTCTCCCATTACTGGGAAGAAAAAAAAAGAACTATTCAGAAATGTTGTAAACACATGCTGCGTGTTGTGTGAATGTTCTAAAAGTTCCCCCATGACATCACTTACCTTCATTTCCTGGATTAAGGGGAGTCTCGAAAATAAATACAATCTGTGTGGAAAGAGAGATGGAGAATCAAGTTTGAAGCAGATCAACACATGTGAGTGTTGATGCCTACATTAGCCCAGTGATGGATGTCGGGCTAAACACCTTGTTCTGTCTGATGACATGAGACACCACCTCTCTACTGCCTGTTTCCAGACCCTTGTAAGCCAGAGGTTCAAATCCCATCTTGTCACAGTAGAAGGAGGCTGCCTGGAAGGAGGTCACACTGTGATTAACATCTGAAGACTCCTAACAACCATTTTCATTTATAACAGGTGAAATTCTGCATGTACTTTTCAAACAATGTTCAAGTAGCCTGAAACATTAAAATAAGTTAATCGCAGGTTAGTAAATCTAGTATCTTGTGAATGACATGCTTAAGCTAAATTAAGGTCATGACCTGACTGACCTGTTTTGCATTGCCGACCCAGAAGGTGATATGATGAAACCTGACAAACCTTCCTCTCACATGCTACAAAGAATTTAAAAAAAAGTTATTTATTTCACAAGACTTGTTTATGTAAACAATTTTCTTCGATCATTTCTATTGCAGTTTTATTCTCACCTTCTCCCCTTTATCCGTGTAGCTTGTCTGAAATAAATGAAAGAACTCCAGTCAATATGTCATTACCACTGAGTATTCACACTCACCTGCAGTCGATAGAACTCAATATTTTCAACACCACTTAATTATCAACTCAAAAGCCAAACGCCTGGAAAAACAACTACTCTGCCTCATCACAACTGACTCTTAACACAGTGAAGCTTCTTACCATGATGAGATTGCAGATGTGCCACTGACCTGGGAACAGTCGCCAATGTTTAACAATGTCTGTCCCAAAAACATGCCGATAAGTACTGAGCAGATGACCATCTGTGATAGGTCCTTTGATATCTACACCCACCTGCGTTTCTGCTCCTCCTACTGTCATAGGTATGAATGTGACACACCAGGTCATGGTTATTTTCTCAATGTCTTGTTATGAAAATAATTGACCAGGGAAGACGTGCATGTTGTTCCTTCATCACCTTTCAGTAAAATTCACAGTTCCAGTAGTGTAATTTACATGGGCACAGAAAAGAATACATTCACCAACAACAAGTCTTAGAAACACACAATATCAGTGATTTTAATCTCAATTTAATGACAGGAAAAAAAACTTCCTCAGCTGTGTGTTTTTACAGTCTGATATGCAAGAAGTTCAAAATTGCTTTCCTTTTTTTTGGCAGACAACTCTTTGGTTTTACTAAAGGCAATCAAAAGATGTTTTTTGGTCTGTGGATTTAATAAAAATAAATCCAGGAACAGCCTCATAAATGAAAATAACACTGCTGCAAAGGGCAATATTACTCTGAAATGAAAGAATTTCAAGCACAGATGGGTTCCTGTGCCAAGGGCCATGACTTGCATGAAAGACACTTAACAGCTATCATGTCTGTTTTGGTCCCATGTGTTTCTATTTGGGCAGCGTTGGTGCAGAGTGAACACAATGTTGAGAAGTGAAAAATTAACATTTTGCACAAGGCCCACATGACATCTGTGAACTTGCCATAGTTCTGATGCCTCAGGTCATACAGTACACTGCACAAGTTCATCACCTCAGTTAGTGGATCCAAGCTGTGACAAAAAGGAACATGATACAAGAATTTGATTTGGTGATCTGTGTGTCTCTTTGTGTGTGTGTGAGTGGTGGAGCTGAAGATTGTCCATTTATGTGGTATAATAGACCACATAATAGAGTATGCACTTGAAGTACTCTATAGTTATTGTTATATGATATTCAAAGGCCATAACTATGATATGTAAAATTTCGTCGAACGTCTAATTCCCGATCTGGTCAGTACTGGTAGTAATAGTTTTTGAAGTGCTATTAATATTAGTAGTGGTAATTGTTGTTGTTATAAGTAAATTCTTTCTCAGACCTATTTAGTTGCTAATGCTCGCCACTAGGGGGGGGCAACACAGTAAACAAATATAAAAAGTACTCCATAGGAACACTATGTTCTTCGGCATGTTTTATAGCTGCACATGAATGTCATCTGCCAGTTTACATGATCTATGACTAACTTTAATGAAATGCTGATGATATAATTTACATTGATTTAAGGACTGTGATTTAAAGTAATTGAGAACTTTTTAAAAAAATTCAACCATACAGAATTAAAGAGACAGCTGACGATGTGATCACTGTTTATAGGTTTCTGTGTCATTTTCAAAGACAAACATGTCAGAGCAGCAGAGCAGACAGATGGAGGCAGCTAGCTGCTGCTGTTGGAGAGCATATAAGGTCAACACAGGACCCAAACAAGGGTCTGTTTTTAGTTACAGTACTGTACACTGTACTGGCATGTCACAAGACACACTGTATGTATATACAGTACATGCAGTGTCTGTGTGACAGTCATGCACTGCAGATATTTATATTTACTACATATATTTTCAGTTAGTTATGCCTTCATCTACATATTATATAATCCATTATTTTAGATCAATAATTTTCCACAGTAATCCTTCAATTACAAATGCATATAAAATGCATATATATGTCTGTTTAAATACATTTTTTGGGATCTGGTTCATTTATTTGTTGTTCTTCTTTTGGCCAGAAAAGAGAAAGGAAGGAAGAAGGTAAGAAGGAGGTAAAGAAGGAAAGAAAGAAGAATCTAAATTGGAAAGATCAAAGAAGATAAAAGGCATAAAAGAACAAATATTGAATGGAAGTAATATTATGAACTGTTTTTGGTCCGTGGGAAATGTAAGGTTGTTAAACGTAAATTTAAAAGAAAAACAAATGAAACACACTGTTTTGAAACAATGACCTACACAGGTACAATATGATTTTTTTCTCCTAACTTGATTTAATACGTGTTTGAAAAGTGAAAGTTGTGTCTTTCCTCATTGCGTGTTTATTGCCCAGCTAATCTACGCCTGCTGCAGGCGGACCCTGCTGCTGTCGTGTGGTTGTATGTGTGCATGTGTGTGCGTGTTGAGAGTTTTTGCCGCGCTGTGATTTTCTATTGGTGCACTCCGGGAAATTGCTGGCTCCTGATTAGCTCTGTTGTGGGCGTGTATGCGCGACTCGTTTAAGTATCGTTGAGGATCATTGGTTACCAGGAGTTCTTCAATCCTATTGGCCGACGCGGAATCTTATTCTTGTTGGCAATTGGTTGACGCGCGGAAGTGGTGTAGGTCTACTGAGTCACCGTTGTATCAGCTGATTCTGTCTGAGTGAGTAACTCGATCTAAAATTTCGAATAATTAGGTAACTTGTTAACAGCCAGTCGTTCGTGCGTGGTAACCATCTGTCGAGCGTGTGTGCTATGAGCTGTTTTGTCATTTATCTTCTAGAATGTTCAACGTAAGGCTGTGTTAATGGCGATATGTAGGAGCTAGCATGTTGCTAACATTGGGAAACAGTGCTTGCACGCGCTCTCTCAAATACAAGCGCTCGTGCACAGACTCACGCACACACAAACGCACGCACGCACAGTGAGGGAGTGTGTAGTGAGACTGTCCATAAAACTTCCTCCATGTCATCAACTAGTGATCACCTGTTGTTATGTCAAGAGTCAAGCACAGCATGTAGTCCACGTATCACAGCAGTCACTCAGACGTCGCTGTCTCTCCATAGATTATCTTCTCTTTCTTAACGTTGGCTTAAAATGTACTTGACATTTATTTAAAGTATTAAGTAGTGCAGTGAGTCTTGTGTCATGAGTTGATTGTTGCACAGTTGTAACAAAATGTAAATCTGTTTCTGGGTCAAAACATCAGACAGAACAGAACGAGGCTTTACTTGGTAACAACTGTTAACCGAGCGGTTAATCGCATCAGAATGATTGGTGAAGGTTTTCTAAACTAGTTATGTTAGCAATGAGAAGCTCATAATCTATTTATAGAGCTATGCCTACAGCAACAAACAGGGCTTGGTTATTGAAAAAACTGAATTAAATTGCTTTGATGATATCAGATGTTTTGCTAACACAGAGTAAAGTTTTGTTTAGATTTATTTGGTACTGAAATGTGAAATTAGATTAGCCTTGTCCTTAGGTTTTGCTAACAGGTAACTCAGCTTCAACTTGCATTACCGCCTCTTAGTTTTTATTCGTCACAATTCAACATTAAGACTTTAAATATTCTACCAACTTGAAAAACTAGTGGTTGACAGAATTACTTTGGGAGAATCCCTGATTTGTTATATTCAGTTTTGCTGCTTTTTTTCATGACCTAAAGTACTGGACTTCAGTGTGGTTCTTTTTTAAGGTAAATATTAAATGAGCCATCAAAGTACTGTGTGACCTTTGCTTTTTTTTAGTTTTTTATCTGAATGCAATCTTCTGAATCTCCCGTCATGAAAAAGACAATAGTGTTTTGTGTTGATTCTTCCAAAGCAGCAATAGTGCAGCTCTATAAAGCAAGCACCAGTACGCATACTGTTATTCTATGATATGCCATGTTATTCTATGCCTGCATATTGTGTCCTGGAAGACCAGACTCGTGAGTTGCTGTATAACTGCTGACAACACAGCCAGGACATTTCTGAACAGAATTAAAGAAGAATTAAACTGTAGCTTTATTTCTATGAAATACATAGCACTGTCTAAAAATAAAGAACAGGTATTGTTTAAACTTGAAAGAAATGTATTCAGTGAACTGGTGTCACATGCTGATCACAGTAGGTACAACAGTAATCTGCAGTAGACAGATTTGACATGCTTAAGCATGAATGATTTTACTGTAGAGGGTGTGGTTCGTACCTGGTATTTATAGAACCATTTCTCTTCTAACATTTATCCATTAATACACACCCTGTCGTGTTGAATTTCAACGCTGGTTGCCATACATGTCAAAACGTTTAACTGCAAATGTTAAATAATACATTGTGTTAACACTGTATGTCAAGCTGTTGTCTCTGGTGTCAGCTCGAGGATATGGTTATTGTGCAGAGATTTCATTCGTTTTTCATGACATTGAGTTTGTTTTTACTTAATTGCATAAAAGATTCCAAACTCTGTAGTTGGCAATAAAACTAAAGTTTGTTTGCTAAATATATTTTGCACCCATGTGTTGAAATATTTAATGGTGGCATAAAACAAATGTCTTTAGTAAACAGCAACTATCTGTCAGTAGAATTGAATCTTTCTGCATGAACTTTACATATAAAGCACAAAAATACATTTCCAGATGTATCAAATGCAGACTTGTATTACAATCACTTGGCAGTTTTGCTTCTTTTATGCTGTGTACAGCATAAACTGTTGAACTGAATTAAAAACAAAGTTAGTAGTCACCTTGTCAAAGTCTGCTTGACTGGCCAGATATTTAGCCAGATCCTCCTGCCTTGTTGATTGGTTGTTGAATTGATGCATATACGCTCCCCAAATGTTTTACCATAAAACTGGTTTCACTTCTCATAACTGGACTGGGTATTTCCATTTTGCACTACATGTTTGTCTCTTCTCGAAGGTCTTTACGGGGAAAGAAAAGTTATTAACCATAAATACCAAAAGGTTTTTATGAAATGGAAGGCACAGCTGGTATTGTACCATGTATTGTTTGGAACAAATGACAGTAACTACTAACTGGTGTCATCAGAGCTGAAAATGTTGACGTTTTTGATGGTTAGCGTCAGAAAGGACACCTTTCAGAATAAGCGAGTAAAGTTTTGTTTAGTTGTGAGGTGTGAGAAGCAAGTTGGGGTGTTATGTAGATGTGTGAAAGATTTCGATGGTTGAAATACTGGTTCAAAGATGTTGGAACAAGGGTTTCCAGATGAGGCGATAGATGACAATTGCAAAGAAAATTCATGGATGTTGTAGAAAAAGACACGGAAATAGTTTAATAGCAGAGAATGCTGTTTGTTAGGAAGAAAAAAAAAATGCTCTCCAACTGCTGCTGGTAGCAGCCGAAAGAAAAAGTAATTGTGAACTGACTTTCACTTTCACTGAGAGTGTCTGTTCTAATAATAAATAATAATAATAATAAAAAAGAGTTCATAGTTTGTGTTGAAAGTAACCCCATGTCCTTGATTTTTGAGTAATTTATGTTTTTTTGCTTTGTTTTTTGTGTCAGTAATCACAGTTTCAGGACAGGTCAGAACTCTTCATTATTTAACCAGGATCTATTGCCTAATTTGTTGATATTTGTACGTTGATGTTGTCGTATGTCTGCTGTCACGTGCAGGCAGTTCTAAACGACACCAGCATCTCTTTCTGGTCTTTGGAAATTTGGCTTTTGCCTACTGAAGCATAAAACATATCCAGTTAAAGAAAGTGAAGTCATTCATTTCCTGTTTTATGTCAGTAAGACCTACAGCCTTTGATAAAACTTCAGTAAGAACATATTTACCTGTCCATTCCCTGTTATGTTGTGCCAACGTTTGACAGGCCGGGTCAAATCCTGGGCTGTGATTGACAGCCAGCCCTGTCCAACAAGGTGTTATACAACTTTACTGAAGTTCTGGTTAAAACCCATTTAAAGTGGTGTTTGTTTCACTTCTCTTTGGCTTGTTGATTTTGCTTTTTCTGTTCTTTCAGTGGTTAACATGTACATGGAGACATAGAAGTGTAATACAGTGTACTGTATTAGAACAAAATGAACTTCTTCACTCCTTATTGTGTACAAGACATTCTAACAAATCATTTAAATGCTTCCGAGGGAATAAAGTAAGTCAAAGGGGATTTAAAATTAAGGGTTTGTTCCCTGGCAACATGTTAAAACAGTTTTTAGCTTAGTCATCCAAGACTATTCAGGGTAATTTAAAACTTTGAGAGAGACTGTTTGATATCAGTGACTGGTTTGTGATGAGAGCCACAGCGTTGGACTGAATAAAGTGAGTCACCAGTGTAGGCTACTGTGGGTGGGTGAAATGTTCATGCCCTGTAGTATGGCCCCTTTCACTTTGAGAAGCCTGGCACTCGCAGAGTGGGAGGGGACATGAGTAGGCAGTAAAGACAGAGGGAAGGAGGGAGGGGAGGGAGCTATGTTACTCTCTGGACTACAACCACTACGTGTTTGGAGATGAGAGTACAACTACTCTGAAAGACACTAAGCTTTTTACTCATGTTTAAAAGGTAGAGCGACGTTTGAGCGGAGGAGTGTTCTTGGTGTCCGTAAGTACAAGCGTACAGTATTGGTACTGCATGAGTTTTGTAGTAGTTCTTCTTTCGGCTGAGCTGTGTGCAAAGGGGGTGTGTCTGGAAACAATGTAAATGGAGGAAGTGAGATGACAGCCGTGTGCACTGACACTTTTGATCCAGGTTTCACATCCTTTTATGGAATGTATTGCAGTAAAGACTGGTGTTAAGGAAGTGTGAAGTGTTTAGCACTGCTGAAAGTGTGTTTGTGTTTAAAGATCTTCTGCACAAACTTAAATATAGTCCACCACTCCGTCCCGACGGCTTCACAGGAAGAGAGGGCAGTTGACTCTGAATGTTGGATTTGAACCATTTAGTGAGTCGACCAGGTGTTGACCTGTTGATTTAAAACAAAACGCTGTTTTTATTTATTACCTTTCATAATGTCTGCACTACTAGAGGGAGATGGGAAGACACCGAATCTTCTGTCATTAGTGTTGTGGAGTTTGCCTGAATATGTTGTCTACTTTGCTTTCATTTATCTCTAAGACTGCTGATAAAGTTTTAGGGAATGTCGAGGTTGCATTTTTTTCAAATCAGTGTCTCCAACGTTGGCTGACTCACTCCAAGGTTTTCAATGAAGCAACAGCTTTGATGCTTGTTCCTGCACGTCTGTCCACAGCTTGTGTGTGCAGAGTATGTTCGTGACGACCAGAGTATGTTTATGACCTGATTTGTAGACATTACTTCTTGTTCCAGACAGCAGGTTTAACTATGTCTCCTTGCTATACCCTCTCATCTCAGGGCAGCCACTGGAAACTTTGGGAATGTGTTCAAGTGCATTAAAATGAAATGTGTCCACATTAAATCTGCAGCTAACACTTATTTCCTGGACTAAGATGATTACCTGATTGAGTATGATTGGTTAATACTCAGTTAATGAATTCGATTAAACATTGTTGACATTTGAATCAGCAAGTCAGCACGCATGGTTATGACTGGATAGTTAAATTAAAAAGTTGCAATTACATGTGGCTACAGTTTCACTGATTTTGTATTAATGCACATAATGTTGGAAACATTCTTTAAAAATGACATCAGTTCTTGCATATTTAGGTTTAATAATATATGGTACATATTTGATGTTATTGTTATTGCATGTACATGTTATATGAGTATATGCACAGGGAAAACTTTTTTTTTATATAAATCCAGGCATGATGTGAATGCATGTCAAAAGTCAAAGTAACAACCGCCACGTCAGATAATGTTGCTAACACACTTTTTTAGATACTTTGTTTTAAATCAGTGCCAGATTACACATCTACAGCCGTGTGTTTCATGATTTAAGTGCCAGCCTTCATTGTGCATGCTGTACTTTACACCAGGAGCGGTTGAAACCCTGCCACGTTATGCAATCACACACACAGACGCACACAAACATGCATTCATACACTCCCTAAACCACCCACATGCTGAAGGTACTGTGTTTTTATGTTGGCAGGAGACATCGCTGGCACAGCAGAGCCCAGTGGACGGGAGGAGTTGGAGGGATTTGTAGAGGAGCTCCCAGACCAACTGTCTACAGCACTGGCTGGTACAATGGTGAGCCAATCACACTTTAAGGGGCGGGACATGCTGAGTATATGCTGCCTAAGAGTTACAGTTCATATGGAATAAGTTGGGGTTTTTTTTTAACACAAAATGACAAGTTGGGTCTCTGTAGCTTTACTCGGGAAATGGTAACTTAGATTTAGTACCGTCAAAATAGTGGAGCACCATTTTTAACCATAAAGAAGACTTTGTAATCACTGCCTGTGAATTAGTGAATGAATGGAGAGCTTTTATTGTCACTGGACCACTGTTATAAAACATTTAAATGAACCATCAATCCTTAGTGTGTTTAATGGACAATGCAACTAAAATGCAATCTTTGAGCAGAAACTGGTGGCATATGTGAAGTGGTGTTTTCCAAATTTCACAATAGTTAAAAGAAAATACTAATATTACCACGTTTCATACTGTATACATTTACAAGATACATTTTAGACGTTAAAACATTTACTTTTAAATTACAAAACATTGTTTTAAAAACATTTTCCGATATATCAGAATATGATAAATCAGAAAATCTTACACTTTCAATAAAATTTTTTTACAAATATGTTGTAAAAATGTTATAAATGTAAAAGGGTATTTACATTTAAAAATTGCATTTTAAAAGATTTTTTATTATCACATTAAAGCACATTGCATAAGTTGCTGCTGTGAAATCATTTTTCTAGCTGTTTCTAAAATTAATTTACCAACCTATGGTAATGAAAAAACTGCACCTGTGCAAAAGAAAACCTAATAGTGGGGTTTTACAAAAACATTACTCACAAAAGTCACAACATTTTCTAAATATTACAATGTTAAAATAAAGTAAAGAGAATAATTTGCAGCCTTGTTTTGTTGTCTAATGCAGTTTACTATTGCAACTGTTTAAAAGAGGCCCCTTTTAAAAGAGTTTCCTATCACATGCTGAGTGCCACCTACTGGTTATTTTTGGGACTTCATTTCTCTGTGGTTCTGGAAGTTTGTTGTCATTTCTCTTAAAACTTGGACTTGAAAATATCTGCAACAGCCTAACTTTATCTGGACTTTAGATATAGTCACGCTTCACAAAAAGTGCAGTATACTAGGGTTGCACATTATTTGCTGACCTCCCGTGTCTCTGTTACGGCTCTTTATTGTGCAGTAGCACAGTGGGTAATCACCTTCACCACAGTTTTAGTCTCTTGGCTAGAGATGCCCTGATTGCCCTCTAGTGGCTGCTAGTGGCCTAGAGGAATCAACGCTCCCTTGTATTATGTAACATTGTCATCATCATGTAATTATTGGGCTAATGCAAGCTGGTACATGTACTTGTTGATGAGGATCACAAGATTTCCCGAAGTGAGACAAATATGTCTATGTCTCATCCTGTTCCAACTAAGAGACAGATAATTGTAAGTATTTTATAAAACAGTACATATAATTCCAAGGACACACAATTACTTTTTCTTCTTTATATTCCAACTTCCTCTAGCGTCATACGTATATATGTATACAACGTATAGTACACTTGATTTCCTGCACTTTAAGTTTGATCCTCTTTTCTAACCTTCGACTCCTATTAAGTGGATTTTCACATGGGGCAGAAGCAGACACTCTTTATAACACAGAAGCTTTCATGGGACAGAAATAGGAAGTGTAATGAGAGGATTTGTGTGGCCTGGTTTTTTCTTCTGGCTCCACAAAGTGCCACCGTGGCCTCATGCCCGACTCTCAACCTTTTCGTGGGACACATGTTCGAGGGCTCAGCCTTATTGATGCCAGAGCTAATAAACAAACATTGTTGACTGAGGCAGATATTATTAAAGTTCAGTTTGTTTGTTTGTTTTACCTTTCTTCCTCAGTTGGTTTTTCATTTAAATTTATAACACGCACTATACATATTTTTGAATTGTATACTGTGCTCTCCACACTTGCTTGAAACTCAATGGTATTCCTAGCAGGAATTGCAATTAAAACAAACTAAAAGTACAGTAATATAAAATATGGGAATGGTACCCACTGTTGTGTTTCTCTTCCCATTGCAAGTGAACATGACATGTCTGAATAGAATAACATTTTAATTGAAATGAACCCAGTAGGTGGTAGTACTAGATTTTCATGTCTCCAAGGTTTCAAGTCCAAGTCACTCATTAAAGTTAGGTTCTGGCTAAACATCATGAGTTGAGTCATATTCCTGGCAATTGGTTTTAAAGGTCGAGTCAATTGGAAAAGAAAGTTGAAGTCGACTTGTAAATCCTGGACACTGTTAATATAAGACATTTTTCAGAAATAAAGCTGCAGCTTGAGTTTAGTTTTTAATAAATAAAATTCAGAAACTCAAGTGGAGATTATACTGTTTTGTTTTGTACTTTGTGTTCTTTGACAGTCATGCACTGGCAGGGCTGATTGTATTGATCATTTATAGCATCAGCCTGGCAGTAATGCATTATTAGTGTTGGAAGTAATGTAGCAGAGTAACCATAAGTATTGCGTCTTTACAGTGACGTGTACTTACAGAACTCATAATTCTCCATACACAAAGGTTTTAATTAAGGAAAGGTTTTAATTACTACTTTAATTTCATATCTTTACACATACACTATGACATAAGTGCTTTGGAAATACAATGTTACCTGTCTTTTATCTAAAGGCAATTTTTAAAACATAAGGAGATGTTATATAAATATTTGTATTACTGTTCTACTTGTGCATTTGTTTTACTATTCTACTTATGCATCTAACATGCAGACTAAAAGACTTTTACAGACTATAAGAGGCTTGCTTTGGCAGTTTGTTCCACCGGTAATGTGACACCTTTAATCCTCCTGTGAGGCAGTGTTTAATTGTTCTCCGGCCTCCAGCTTTTTCCCCCTGAAACAAAACTACAAGTATAGAGTTCTTGTAGTTGTCCACTCGTGCAGCGATATTGTCAACGGTATAATGTAAGCATGGAAAAGAGGACAGCAGTGTTGTTTCACCCTGCCCTCAGTAGCACAGCTCACTGTAATCCAACCTGGTAGGGTTTGTACAGAACACTGAATGGAAGTTATTAGAGCGAAGACCAAGCAAACATGTTTGTGTTCATGCTGCGGATGACATCACCTGCTCACGTAGGTGTTTTCACCCGTTTGTATGTGAGTGTGTGTTATTAAATGTCCGGACGTAGCATCACAACGTGTGTTTGATGTTTAAAAACGATCCTGATTCTTGCATTATTTGTTTTATAATAGAAATATCGTGTGACAAAATGTAGATTTTAATTTAAGTCTGTAAAATTTTAAACTGCTAAAACATGTACACACTAAGGGAAAATATGTTTTGAGGAAGGACAATAATTCTGAACTTGTGTGTTAACATGTAGGCTTATGTTGTGTGTTGGTGACTCGATGCCCTCCTTTCTCAAAATAAACCATGAAACACAGGAGGTTGGATCTAGTGCTCACTTTTGGAGCTGGTTTGGAGGGAGTTTTTTAGATATAATATAAAGGAACAATATTTGATTTATCTAAAGCCATACGCGGCTACATTACAATACAATACGATACGACTGTGCATGAACCTTTGCTGCTCAAACCAGAGCTGCAAAAGTGGAATAACTTGCTGCAGCACACCAAGTAGCCGAATTAGCACGGTCACAGATAGGCTGGCACCCGCCATTGTTGTTATTGTGTTGTCTTAAGCAAGGGAGACTGGGGCTAAAGGTTACAGAGAGGCGGGGCTGAGCAGGTTGAAAGGTTAGGGGCCAGGCGGGACGGACCGCATCACTTCACCCTGCTCTGTTTACAGAGTCTGAGTTTTTAAATTTTTACACAGTCACTCAATACTGTTTTCCTTAGCACTAGGTTATATTCGTTTGCACTTTGTACATTAGTCCAGACCTTCTGACCCTGCCTAATTATTATTTTTTAACCTTTTTTTAATGCCTGTGGTTTACTTTTTTGTTACGCATTAGGAAACAATTCTGCCTGTTGGACACAGTAAACAGTTTTATGCATAAGGAATTTAATAAATAAAAAAAATTTAATATCAAATGTGAAAGGCTGTGGGTTAGTTATGATGTCTTTTTAAATGAGCACTTGGCTTAAAATAGAATGTTACAACTTATTTACTAGGTGGGTTTTCACAGAAATTCATTTTTGTCACCAAGCAACACTAGCTTCTAGTGAAGCTTCTACAGATATTATCTTGCATAAGGCGCACTCTTGTGATCTTTGACAATCAGTTAGGCTGGTTCTGCAAAGACTGCTTGTCTAGGGGCAAGATTTAAGAAAAACAGATTTTTTTGGTGTTTTACTCTTTTGCTTTTTCTAATACTTCTCTATAATCTGTGGAAATGCAAACAACGATTGGACTGTGGGAGGAAACCCAGAGAACAAAACAGTAGAACTCCATTCAGAGGTGCCTGCCTGTGACGTCACAAGGATAAAAAAAAAAACTGTCGTTTTGCTGTAAGGCGAGAGCATTAACCGTTCTTCCATGGCGCAGCCTTAAAATGTTCATTTATGTCATTTCTTTTTTTCCCCCCACACTGTAATGTGGATCAAATTCTGATGTGGATACCGTGGAATCATACTTTAGAATATACATTTTTAATGTGTCTAATCTACGTAAACAACAGCACTACCATTTTGAAATTATTTGAGTGGAGTGTGTGTAATTTAATTAGTCCATTCAGTGATGCTGTGTGGTGCAGCCGGCCTCTGATGTCTTCATATTGTATGTGTTACGTAATATGGGCTCATCATATCCAAGAGTGGCTGTCACGACTCTACCAGGAAGGAGGTTGAGGTAGGAGGGGGATGGGTCGTGTATTTCTGTAGTGTATAAGGCACAGTACACACCAAATACAGCCAGTGACCTCCAAGGCTTTTTAAGAAAATAAAAAAGGGGGTGTCGCAACAGAGCAGCAATACACTGCACTTGTTTCACTGCCAAGAAGACACTAAGGAAGATTTCCTGTAGAATGCTGTGTCATCAGAGATTTCCGCATAGGCTCGCTCTCCTTAACACCCTCCATTTTCTCTGCTGTGCCACCTAACTCTCTCTGCAATACATCAGTCAGATGTGGCCAGCGTTTTGATTGATGCTGTTCAACCTCCCGACTCGATCTTCTCTCTGTCTCTGCGGCAGAGTGTCCGCTTGTGCTTTTATCATCAGCATTGCTCGGTGACAAAACTATGAGGGCACACGCTGTGAGCTCATTGTGCTTGTGTTGTTTGCTGATGCATGCACGGCAATCCAAGCATCTTCTCATTTGTAGTCCTACGTTCTACGCTTTGCCGCTTCATCGCTGGGGAGAAGCATATTTATGAGGAGGTCCTGGTGAAGGGTGCGGGGAGGAGTAAGGGATGAGAGCGAGAAATGTGTGCGAGCACGTGAATGTGGGAGAGGGAGGTAGAGGGTGGAGCTTAGCATCAGGCAGTCCCCTCTGTCTGTCTTTCTCTACAGCTTTCCCTTTTCACAGATTCCCTCCATACAATGCCCATAGTTTGATAAGGCTGCGCGTCTCCATCACCTTGCTGATCATGTGGACTACTGCTGCCGTTGTTTACACTGTGGACTATTTTTCCATCTTCAGTGTATCAAGGGCATTCTTCTAATACTAGTGATTGGGGAGTGGTGTGGGGTTGTGGGATGCGTTCCTGAAAGAACACTCTATCTGGGTGTACTCTTCAAAAGAGTACCTCTTCAAAAGGGGGTTACTTCCAAAAAGGTGGTGGTGGGGCAAAAAAGGCAGGGGGATTTGGAGAGGGAGAGGGAGAGGAGTGGAGAGGCTCCGGCTGAGAGAAGAATGGTTATGCCGGCTCCTCGTGCTCTAGTCGTGCTGCTGCTCCATAGGCTGCGTGTCATTCCGGCACAGCCCTGCCTCTCCTCGACATGAGCCTCGCAGGAAGAGTTTCTTGCTCGATGCTCAACTGCTTTGTGAGTCCACATATCCAAGATATGTATATATTGTCTTTGGTCTGTGTGAATTATACCTGTAAGATGGGTGTGTATTAAAGCCCTTCTCCCAAAATTGAATTGTGCGTGTGTGTATGCATCTGCCAGTCAGCAGGTGATATGTAGAGGGGTGTGGGAGGTGTAGGGGGGATGGTCGACTGCGGATTGCTGCAGTTCTTAGGTAACTCCCCATAGAAATGATTGAATATGCGCCGCCTGTGATTTATCGCCGTCTTTACTACATGTTGCTCTGACTGTTCATTGGTAGGAGAAATGAGGCCTATCAGCCATCAGGCATGTGGAACCTGTGTTGCTATGCCTTCACTGCAGTGGATAACCTGCAGTAAGTAGTGCTTTAGTAGTAGGGTCAGTATCCCTGACCTTAGTACTAAACCTCATAAATTAATTTAAAAAAAACACACAAAAAGTGAACTGGTTTGTTCATCAGGACAGTCATGTGACCATTTGCCCCGAACATGCACCTGTGAGGTGTCAGCATTGTAAACTCCAGGACAGATGGATAGGTATGTTGTGCCAGGTTTTATAAAATATATTAAGATAAAAAAACAAAAACAATAGCTGTCGGGCCTTATTTGTGGTTGAAACAAGCAAGCGAGGAGATATATAGCTGAAATTGATGAGTGGCAACACAAAAAACTGTGACGATGATGTCAATGTAAATAACATTTTGCCAATTACTAACCAATCAGACAGTTGTTTTGAGTTGTGGTAAGAAGCTTAACTCTTAACTTAACTGTTAGCTTAACTGTTAAGAGAATTGTTTTTTGGCTTGAAAGATATTTTCTTATTTATGTTTATCTTACATATAACGTATAACATCTGTAAACACATAGTTGTAAGCAAGATCTCAGACTTTCTTGATATTTCAATGCACGGAACTGCAGTAGACAGTGTTTGACATTTGAATGGCTATGTCCTACACTGTCAGTGTACTAGACTACTGATGCTTTAATTGATAGGATAATAATTTATGGCATTCTTATAAGTATTCAGAAGTATTACAATGTAAAGACTGAATAACATTCATATCAGTCTGATGGCTGCATACATTTGTACATGATGAGTTTCAGCATGATGCTGTTGTCTCTCCCAAACATGATACATCATTGCATCAGTTCTTTCATTTTTCTCCAGGTGCAGTCAGAAGTATCATCCACTTAAAAAACACACAAAAGACACTCATGAAATTTAATTAAATTTCCTTTTAATGTTTCTAAAAGGAATGAATAAGAACTCCACACAGGAACATAATGTCACTTAATAGCTCTTGTCGTATAAAACACAGGAGAAAGGGGAAAGAAGGTTTTAAAAAAGAAAACCTATGAAATCTTAGAACCCGTTCCAAAGTTTGTTCAATAGCAGCTATCTGGTTTTGTTGTGGCCAGTCTGTGCACAATTTACAATCACTCTTCATTGTATCTTTGCTGTAGCTGAGTTAGCAGTTCTTTCTGTGCTCCAGCGCTTATATAATTCAATATATAGACCCTGTGGATATTGAATTGAATATGCCAGTCTTCTTATGTGAAACTTGACACTATTGTTTACATCCTGCTGGGAAAAAAATCTATTGATCAAATATGAATTTTGGAAAAATAAAAAATGTATCAGGACTTGTATTTTATTATTATTGTTATAGTCCAGCACTACCCCACAATGATGTCCAACAGCTTCTTAAGATGTACTGGTCTGTATTTGCACAGGTCTGGCTGCCCTCCATGACACCATTCATCTAATAATAAGGAAGGAAACAGAGGATGACCCTGTGGTGTTGTTGTGACACAAAGGAAGTCATACTGACCACAGTGGAACTAAGGGACACATTTTAAACACAGACTTTCCTGAACCTGAACACAAACTAAATGTCAATGACAAACCTGACATTATACATCATAGGTTAATACACTGTGCTTGAACCTACTGAAGAATGATTTCCCTAACACTCAGACTCTTCCCTGGTTATAGCATAAGCCTGAACTGCAGCAGTTCATTTATAACTTGGTGGTTTATGAAATATTAAGTCTCTTTGAGGGCAGGAGAAAGAAAGAAAAATGTCTGTCCTGTTCTGGTGCTGTTGAACTCTGCTCAGACTGTTCCTTTTCTAAAAAAAACCCAACTTTTAAGCTCACATATAGGTCATCTCTTTATTATATAGAGATCCTCTAATCTGCTCAACCCTGGACCAAAGCCATGGTCATATTAAGTAAATAATCTGGCACGCTAAGACAACTGAATGTCCAGGCTTTACAGGGAAATGTGCTGTAGCTACAAAAAGAGGTAGTTGTAGCCATGGCAACCAGGAACTGGATGTCTCGTTTTCCATGTCCCCACCTCCTCTACCTTTATGTTGTCATTAGTTTTCCATTCACACAGAAACCCTTATGATCCCTAGATATTGTGTGTATGTGTGTTTGTATGTGGTTTCACACACACGTACACAACAGCAGCTACGTTAGATCAGTGTTCTTCAGTGGTCTGTGCTGTCGGTGACACAGCAAATCTGTGGTTTTTACGGTGTCTGATGTACTATTAACTGTGACATTCATATTCAAACGGCACATTGTGCTGTAAGCGTGAGAGTGTGTGCACATGTCCATCAGCCTCAGCGGTTTGATTGCTGGTGTGCATGAAGGTGGGGGAGGGAGCACCGGCTCACAGCAGTGACTTTGCAAAAACGTGGCAGGTACAGGACAAGCTGTGCTCCGTCTAGTGTGTGTGGGTGAGTGGAAGTAAAAACAGTACCTTTTTCCTCATTCACTGAAATAATCACTACGTTAAAATTTTAATATAATTTTTTTTTTACCTTAGTGTAAACAGTGCACCGGTTAGCAAAAATTACATCCAGAATATCAGCATTCCATGCCTTTTGATGACTGTACTTTGTCTCATCTTGTGCCTGTCCTGGTTGTTTGAGGTTGGTTTCAGACAGAAGTGACATACAGAGGTTGCTTTTTCTTCAAATGCATGGATTGACAGATGGATGTACTTTTTTGGAAACTCAGGGTCATAGCAGCATGGTGCTGTTAAAGTCTAGACAAATTCAAAACAGCAGCAGAGACTCAGTGTAGAAGTTTAAAGAGTAGCACTGAGAGAAAAGGTAGTAAGATAATAAAAAGTTAACACAGTGGGATCATTGTATTCTCCATGTAATATAGTAAAAGCCTGTATCAGAGCTCCAGTTTTGTTTTGTTGTTTCCAACATTTTCTTAATATCATTTTGAATTATTTTGTTATTCATTTATTTTTTCCATCTTCTGTGGATCTGCTGGTCTCTGGTACTCCTAGTTTCCTCCCACAGTCCAAAACCATGCAAATTGGAGATTGCCCATTAGTATGGATATAAGTGTGGAATGGTGTGACATTTTAACCAGAATTGCTCACCGTACTGTGCATATTGTGATATAGATTAATGTAGCAGGACAACACACGTCCTCTCTCATCTGTTTCCCCTTTTAAGTTAACTGTAGTTGTAGATACAGAATCATAGTGCACTGCAACAACAAGCACAAGAAGCCAAGTGTCTTCCAAGTGCCGCAGTGGACGATGCACACGCACTAAGGAGATAGAGTGACGTGTGTGTGTATGCGTGTGTTCTTTGCAGGGTCTGCTTTACCAATGAGCATTGAATTTCATTGAGGTGAGAGACTGTTTGACGAAAGATTCTTCAGCAAATCATGGTAGCCTTCAGAATTGACACAAGATCCTTATTCACTGCATGAAAACCTGATGAATCTTTACCCGGACTGGAAGTTTCTGTTTTAGTCTGCCCCACAACAGTGTGAGACCTGTAATGACCACAGTTCCTTACTAGATACCCTGGACAGATTGTCATTGTCATAGTTCATCTATTTTTAGGGTGTGGGACGGTAAAATTGATGAGCTACAGCTGCTTCATCGTCTGGATGCTGTAAGGACAAGTCAAAGGTCACGGGTTGAGTGCTGCGTTGGAGAGGGACTTGGGGTGCGACCTCTTTGAACAGACAGATTGTAAACGTTGCAGGTGGTCCCCGTAATCAGACATCATGACGTTTTCATTTTTATCTTTTGTTAAAACCACAGATGTCCCCCTCATCATCTTTCAAGACTCCAAATCTGTTTTTATTAAGAAATGTTAGCGATACACATCGTCCTCTGATGCAGAAGCCCAAACCTATGAAGAGAAAGTGTTAACAGTGTTTCCAGGCAGCCTGAACTCAAAATAAGGTCATTTTTTAACAGAGGTAACTTCACAGCAGAAATGACAGATGTGGTCAAGGTGAAAAGACATAATCCACACTGTTGGCAGCAGATGATTTACAACCTGGTTCGTCTTAAAATCCCATATTCAGATGCACGTTGAACTGTAGGCTGAAGAGAGGGCCGGTTTTAGTGTTTATTTATTAACCATGGGTATGACTGACCAGCTGGTTCTTTGTAGTTGCAGACAGTCACACTGATGACAGGTTTGACCGTCCTCTTTGTTCCTTTTTTGTCACTTTCGACTGAACTTCAAGAGTCGCAGTCTAATTTTAGCCGAGCATCTATTACCATCCATTTCAGCATGGGGAGCTGTCAGTGTCTCTTTAAAGTTAGTTAAGGACCGCAACCTTTTCTTAATAAAAAGAACAAACATTTATTGAGTTTGTTCTTAGTTTGTAGGCCAGAGAGTCCTGAGAACTCAAGTTATCAATGTCATTGTCCGGTAAAAATAAAGTTTGTTTTTTTAAATAGTAAACTATAAAACCATCCTTCACTGGCATGTACATGTTTAGCAGGGCTAGAACTTATCTCAGCTTTTTTTTTCTTTTTAATATTTTTGAAATTTTTTTTTACATTTTCTTTCTTGTGGACTGACCTTTCATTTAATATATACAGTATATATTTTTGTCTTTCCCTCTAAACTTAAAATGTACTACAGTTGTTTGCTGATAACTCGACTGCATCAACAAGAGAACAGTAGTCATCTTACATTGACATCTGTGTTTATTGTCTGTGACAGGGTGAAGAGGGACCTCCCAGTCTGGAGTACATCAAGGCGAAGGACCTGTTCCCCCCAAAGGAGCTGGTGAAGGAGGATGAAAGCCTTCAGGTGAGATGACCACACTTCTCTTTAAGGCCAGTAGGCCATGTCTGGATGACATCAGTACATGGAGTGCTGATTTTGTTCTCTGATATATTTGACAAAGGTTAATTCAACAACATTCTTTCCTAAGACGCAAACTAAACAAACACTACTTAGGAAGTTATGACGGGCAAATGATGTTGTCAAATGTATTGATTCATCGGTCGACTAATAAAAGCAATTAGTATAAGTGTAAGAGTATAATTAGAAGTAGGAAAAAACTACAGTGAAGATACACGTTACAAAACTGTTATAGACGATGTGTTCTGTGTCCTCCTGGTTTATGGAGCTGAACATCATTCTTCTGTTAAAGAGACATTATCACTGTTTTTCTAAAGACTTCTACAGATTTGTTTGTGTACCATTTGGAATCATCTACGTTTTGGATGCTACCATACTCTTTACCAGTTTCTAAATTCATCCTGCCTCCCTTCCAATCATCATCCATGATGCAGAGACTTGATGAGTCAGTGAGGGAAGCTAATGTAAGCTTCAACTCAGCTGAACTCATCATTTTGTTGACATCTGCAAAGCGCACTGTGGAAATGCAGGCAAACTAAGGCAGGACGTACACTGCAGACACCAGCATCACGTTGTTCTTCAACATCTCTTCCCTCTTCCACAACAGCAAGGAAATACATTAGGTTAGAAGACCAGGCTTTGCTCACAAGATGTGATAATTGCCCCTCATGACAGATACTGTATGTTCAATGTTTCAGTCACTGGTATTCTGACCATGGTAAGAATATGGTTGGCCCATGTACTATGACCCAAGTTCACTTTTCTACTAAATGTTGTGAACTTTAAAACTCGATTATTTAAAGTTGGTCTTCTCTGAGTCACAGATAGCTAAGAGCTGTCTCAGATAAGATCACAGCTAGCGACTGCCTTTAGAGATTTATTGGCCTCTCGGCATATTTTAGGTTGCATTACTGTGTATTTCCACAGGTAAACAATTCTAATGGAGAAGCATCGATTGCAAATATTGGCCTATTCTGATTTCCGATTTTATTTTTTTTTCCCTCCAGTACTTATTCTCATAACAAGTAATTATAAGATATTTCTCACAAACTGCACTCAGTCACATATTCTCTTTTCTGTTTAACAACTTACAAAATAAAGTGATGAACTGTAATGAGGTACTAAATGAAAATGGATTCCTTTGCTCACAACAGACATGAAAGCTTGTGCAAAAGGTCTGCAAAACAAATCTGTAATCTGCAGTTTATTATTTTCTGTTCAGTTTCTGTTTCACTTTCCAACATTGTTTTTCTTCTGTGCAACTATGACACACTATGCTCTGCTTTAGTGTTTTTGTTTTTACACTTCCATCAGCTGTGATCTTTAAATCACAGTTTCCCTGGGGGCAAATTACAGGCATTTCCTAACATGTTTAACAATCCTATCGTTTGTGTACGTGCAAGCTGTGCTCCATCCTCAGGGGTTGTTTGTGCTTTTGTTCAAGTGCATGTGCTCACTAACAGCCAGCCACAACTGGAAGTCACGACTCTCCAGGTTGGTGTCTTAATAATGACTTTTATTTAAAAATCTGCTGCGAAAGCCTCGGTGGAGAAAACATGACAAAGTACATTAGCTGCTGCCTCTGCTAGCTGTTTTTAATTCACGCTCCTACTTTTGGAGCCCAGCATGTTAAATATAGTTTCTCGTCCATACTGCATATTAACTATAGCACTCTCAGCAGGACAACCTGAATCTTTTCTACAGCAGAGCTCAATCACCTCGCGTCCTCATCTCAGCCTTCTGTTCTGCCCCTGCTGTTGGCGTAGTCATTTGTGCAAACTAGTTCTGTTTTCCTAAATTCATGATAAATGCAAGAATTATTTTCACTTTCTTTAGTCTCTTTTTTTAATTTTAATTATCTTCAGCAGCTGTGGCCACACCTTTTTGGCTTTGGAAGTAAAAGCATGGTGGTGTTTGAGACAATATGATTCAACCGCTCATGATTTACGAGCTTTCTGTCTGCAGCCTGACTTAGCAGTCTGTGTCTGAATGAATCCTTTAAGAATTTCCAACTCTTTAACTATTCATTATTATTTAAATACTAAATAAAACTATTTAAAGATTGGGTTTTTATTAATACCCATAGTAACTGCTTCCTAAATATAGCTGTGATCATGGCATGTGTGCTGTGTGCTGTGCGCTGACCCTACGTGCTCCATTCTCCAGGTTAAGCTGTTCTCTCCCTCATCACACTTTCTGTCTGAGCTCACAGACTCATTTTTAGTGAGAGATGAGCGGCAGCAGGTGCAGTGATAAATGTCAGGGGTTTCTCCAGAGCAGGAGTCTACAAACTTCATGCACTGATGGTGTTTTATCTCCTGTCAATTAGTGATTCGTACTTTTCCTAAAAGACGGTGACTGCTTCTGGTGTTTTGTTCTTTTTTTAAGTTAATTAAAATGTGTGTTTTTTTTTTTTTTTGTAAGAATTAAACCATATTTTAACCCAAGCCAAATATTGTAAGGTAGTCTGTCAGTCCCATCCTGCATGTGTACTGTTCTCTAACCACGGCTGTGCTTTCAGTTGTGTTTGATGATGTGGTTTCAAGTGAGCTGGATTTTCTGGCATCTATATGCAGTCCCTGTCTTCCTGGCTACACGGTCTCTCTTTACCATGCACCAGTGGGTCTGTCCTCCTCTGTGTGACTCAGCAATCCGTGCTAATGTAGGGTGAGGTAATGTTGTCTCCAAGCAACACTTGTCCACTCTACCAACAAATAATAGCCCAAAGCCTGATGATATGACCATGTGCATTCAGCCAGAGGAACATCAGTACATGCAATAGTGATAAAGCGAAAGTATCACAAAGTTAGTAGCAAATTAAAACACTTTCTATTTCAGAAAACAATTTAAATAATAAAACACATAACATCTTAAACCTGGAATATTTCCAAATCCATTATGCAGCTGCTATAATCAATTGAGTAACCTTTACTGGAGTGGGTCAGAGTCAAATTTGTTTTATATGAAATCATTTAAAAGCTAGTGTCTCTCCCACCTATTCAGCCTCTCAACTCAGGCTCTGCGTCAGAGCAGAGTGAACATAAAAAAACGTGCTCTTTTGACCTCTGTTGGGAACCAATCATGTTAATGTGTGTGTCTTTTGCAGCAAAAGCCCAGAGCTCTAATAAAATGAGTACAGGTTGGACTGTTAATGGAGGTTTTTTGTTGGCTCCACTGACTGTGCTGTCAAAGTGAAGGAAACAGTCGTTCTCCCCTTGCTGCCGTCTGCCTTTCTGCAGCCTTAACCTCACAAAAGCACTTTCTGTAAAATAACAATGTGCCAGTTGGACAGCAACACCAGTGCACAGTCACACTGTTTCCTTTTTTTGTCATTTCTGTGAGTGCACAGAAGGCTTTAGTTTCTGCTAACAAGACGGTCCTGGAGGTCCTGGGTGGTTTTTCTGTTCTAAATGACCTCGTGGGGCTGGGTATGAACTGAGGTTCACTCTGACCAGTATCGGTTGTTTTAACCATGTCCTTAATTGATGAACCCGACAATAATGTTGCTGCACAAAGCTCAGATTCTCTGTCTCCTTCCGGCAGGTTCCATTCCCAGTTCTTCAGGGGGAAGGGGTGGAATATCTCGGGCGTTCTGATGAAGCTATCATTGCCATTTCTAACTACAGGCTCCACATCAAGTTCAAGGACTCTGTCGTCAATGTAAGTTCATATCAAGCACTAAATCTACTGAAGTAACCACAAGTGTTCTAATTCCGTCTGTTGGATTGGGGGGGTCACTGTTGCTGCCTCCCACCTTTATCACTCAGCAGCCAACAGATGCAGACAGAAGTTTATGATGTGAATTTAACAACACACAAAGCAAAATAAGCTGATCTTTTATTTTTTAGTGTAGGAGCTTATCAAGAGATTTTAATAATACTGCAACTCTGTTAGTTTGGAGGATTATACCCCAGTTAGAGGCAGGCCCTGTGATCCTTGGACAGGAGAGTTTTTATTTGACTTGTAGGTTCACTAAAGCCCAGCCTCCTTTGGCACAAATGCTCACCAGCTTGGTCTTGCTGATGTCAGGCCTCGGCCAAAGACAAATAGCCCAATTGTTTGCGTTCACTAGCTTCAAAAGTTTTCCACTTTACCAAATCACTGACACCTATGACCCTGTCTCAATCATCCTAAAAAGATGGCATTTGAAAACAAGGAGGTCAGAAGGCGAAGATGTTGAGGGCAATAGTTGATACAGAGTAACTTTACCAAATAATTACCTGACAAGGTTTGTTCTCAACTAACCAGAGGACTGACTTTGCCCTAGCAGCCTAGGCTGAACTCTGTACAGATGCCAACAGGCCACAACCTCTCACCCACTCATTCCTTTCACATCCTAACCGCCCCCGTTACTTTGGAGCTGTTTTCCTGCCCTTTGCTCCCGCTCATGTTTGTCCTCCCTCTATCATTTCCATTTGATTTGGTCATGTGCTACAAGTAGCACACTGTATGATCCTCTCAGTTATCTTCCATTGTCTTCAGTGTCCTTTTTTTTTTCTCTTTAACTCTTCTTTCCCCTTGTCTTATGACTTTTTTGTTTTAATCACACTTTCCATTTCCTCCTGTCTTTTGTCTTCCCTCCCTCCCTTTCTCTTTCTGTGTGCCCCATGTGTCACTGTGATTTAGACCTACCCAGATGTGGACAATGACATATCTGTGAGTACCATAATGTATGACAAACACCACCTACCCTTTGCACCAAGTGCAGTGACTTTTTTTTTACTAATTTTCTGTAAATGATAATTGCAGAATCATTGTGACGCACATTGTCAGACCTAAAGGCACTGTTTTTTGCTCATGACTTAAAAAGATGTTAGTCATTACTTATTTTTAGTTAGATTTAAAGGCATTTTGGGCAGTAGCACAGACTTCATCTTCACATGGCAAGTGGTTTTACATTTACATAAAATCATAACAGATCCCTCGAGAGCCTTTTGGTGAAACATAAAAAAAAGGCTGCAGTTTTGTAGCCACGTGTGAGGACTTAAAGTGTCCATTTATAGAGACACTCGCATCATGAATTTTAAAACTTACTTTTTTAGGATACATATACATAGAGAACTCTCCAAAATGTTTTGATGAGTGTGTACATTTTCTACACACGTTCCATCGAGTAGGGCACAGTCTTAGCACTGGATGTTTTATTAGAAAAACAACTTCTGCATACTGTCGTTTAATCTTGCAGTAAATGAGTTTTGTTTTTTATATATTCTTGAAATACTCAAAAAAATGGTGCAAAAAGAAGGTTGGTAGGGTGGTGTAATGTATTAACCCACCTAAAACTTTTGCAGAGTACTTTGTGACTTGGAATACCAACTTCTTTCACATCTTTTGAATGTGTTTAGTCACTGCTCTCCTTTCGACATCTCAGTTTGAACAGCTTCCCCAGCTCCCTCTGTCTTTTTGATTAAATGTTCTTGAGTAAAATTCTAAACTCCAAACTGCCCTGTCATTTGTGCCCAGGGGCAATTAACATGTATGAGTCAGAGACGAGTACTATAAAGAAGCTCTGTATGAAGTTCTACAGTTGACTGCACGTGAGTCACTGTTTGAAGCACTTCGACTTCTCTTGACTCGACTTCAAAACGCTACAGTTCCAGCTCTGTAGACGTTCTCCTCCATAAGTTCAGTCTGTGTACTGGGTACTTTGCCTGAATTTAGTCTGTGGAAGACCAGAGAATGAAAACATTTTTGCAGGCATGCTGTCTGCTGTTAAACACAAACAGTATGCTGATCATTTGTGCTCTCTGTCTCCCCCTACAGGTGCCTCTCAGGCTCATAGAGAGTGTTGAGAGCAGAGATATGTTCCAGCTGCACATCATCTGCAAAGACTCCAAAGTCGTGAGGTAAGAAGAGCAGCTCACGTTTCACACAAAATGCTTACAGTTTTATTTCCTTACTTCTTAAAAGAAATAGGATAAATACATAAATAAATAAAAACAATTTCACACCAGTGCCAATGCACAGACCTTTTGCTTTTGGTTCTCACAAATTCTTTTTTAACCTTACCCCTGGGTCCACCACAGATGCCACTTCTCAACGTTCAAGCAGTGCCAGGAATGGGTCAAACGTCTGAACCAGGCCATAGCTCATCCATCCCGCCTGGAGGACCTGTTTGCCTTGGCCTACCATGCCTGGTGCCTAGGAGGCAACGCAGACGATGAGGACCAGCATGTTCACCTCTGTCGACCAGGTCTGCCCACGTCACAGTACTACAACAGTAGCTTAAGAAACACCCCGCTTCTGGGGCTGTGTCCTCCTTAAACTATTTATATTCTGTTGATAGTTTCCTCTCTCTGTGCCTGATGTTTCTGTTTCTAGGTGATCATGTACGTCAAAGAATGGAAGTGGAGGTCAAGAGGATGGGCTTTGACACACAGAACATCTGGAGAGTTTCAGACATCAACTCAAACTACAAGTATGTCCCAGATATCTTTACAGTAAATAGCACAACATTTATGCTCTAGAGAATATAGTAAGGTCTCGTCGTGCTTATTTAGAAAGTGGGAGGTTTTTAAAAACATGCCACTGGGGCTAAAAGTAGGTAGAGGGTATGAGATCATTAAAACATAAGCTGGGGTCAGAAAGAGCTTTTCCTAGGAGAGTTAGAATGGAGTAAATAGAGAACTGTTAGAATATAATCCTTAATCCTCTTCTCTACATATAATCCAGTGTTCCAGATACTCCTTTCTGTGTCTACTAGCACTCTCAGCATACCTTCAGTGGCAGCTCACTTCCTCACCGTACCTCAGCAGGATATGTATTTATGACTTTTCGACTGGAGAGATGATTACGTAAAATAATAAAGCAACAGCTTAGTGACCGGTTTACATTACAAAAGAGCTTGAAGTGGTTCTAGTGATCCCACAGTCAACATCATGATCACTGCAGGGTCGAGCCAAATGATTCACAAGTGACACAACAATTTGGTTTGTCATCTTAGAAAAACATGAGAAATATACGGTATTAAGGAAACATTAAACGATAAATTAACCATTGCCCTTAATACCCCAAATAATTGTACTATTGAGTTTTTGTGACATCCCTACATGTACATCACATTGTCAAACCTGCGTGAGCAGAAATAATGCAGGGTCATCTTCACCTCTTCTTTCCTTCCCACTGTCTTTCTTGTCTTGAAAATGTTATAAAAGGAAATGCTCAGTCTGCTCACAAGTCCAGGCAACGCATCCTGCTGAGGGAGCCAGACGTAGAGGACAACTGCCTAATTAAACACACTGTAGCCTGCTGAGGCCCATGACTCAGCTCACAATTGAATTCACACATACACCAAAACAAAAACACACACAATTCTATTGTAGGCCTTTGAGTTGCTGTTGCCCCTAAACGTCACATTCAGGGACACATTTGAGACACAACATTTGTCTGGCGTGTGGCTGTACTGCATGTTCAATTATCCTTCATTTTTCTTCAGTAAAAGACGGACACAGTTACAAAGTCATCTGGATCAGAATGCACGTCCCAGACTTTTTAATCTGTGCTAACGTCATGTTCCTTGTCCTTCCTGTCTGTAGGCTGTGCTCCAGCTATCCACAGAAACTTTTAGTTCCAATTTGGATCACAGACAAGGAGCTGGAGAGTGTGGCTTCTTTTAGATCCTGGAAGAGGATCCCCGTGGTTGTCTATAGGTGAATTTACACTCAAACGGATTTATATCTTTTGAAAATATTTTGTATCTTTTCTTCCAATATCCCATTATTAATATATATATATATATATATATGTAAATTTCAGACACCAGAAGAATGGGGCTGTAATCTCTCGGTGCAGCCAGCCTGAGATCAGCTGGTGGGGATGGCGGAACACAGATGACGAGTATCTTGTGACATCTATAGCAAAGGCCTGTCAGATGGACACTGGGGCCAAGGGTACCTGTGCAACACCAGCCTGCCGGCAACGAGGGGAAGCTGCTGAAAGCCTGGATAATGACTTTGGTAACGTCACTGTTTAGTATGTAATTGTCCAGCGGTCGGGCTCCTAGATTTCTTGGAACTCTTTAGATAAATTTGTTTTCATCAAATCCACTACAGTAACCATGTTCTAAAACATGCGACTTAACTTTTTAGTCCAACAAACGACATCTCTGAGGAACAACCTGACAGTTTAAACACTGTTTTCTGCTACATTTTTGCTCTTACTGTTATTGTACAACATGATAACTGCGTCTTCTGACAGTTAAGTGCAAAACTGAAAGCAGCTTTGACACCATGAGTGGTTGAACCAAAACTGTCTGCAAGTGTAGAGAGTAATGGTTCAGATAGAGCCCCGGGCTGATTAGCTGTCTTCCTCTATGGTAGCTGTGAAGGTCCAGCCACTTGTGACAGATGTACTATGGTTGGACCCTTCAGAGAAGATGGACATTATTGATTAACAGTACGTTTTCTGTTTTAAGCAGAGGCCGTCTGATAACCTCACCATCCTGGTGCAGAATTTTCATGTATTGTAGTTTTAGTTGATTTTACAGCTCGGAGACATCAAATGATGAAGAAATGTTTTCTGTACAGACTCCTCACTGACAGGAGGCTCTGGCTGCGATGACAACACCGTGCCACAGAAGCTGCTGATTCTGGATGCTCGCTCATACACTGCTGCAGTGGCCAATCGAGCCAAGGGCGGAGGCTGTGAATGTGAAGGTCAGTGGAAACAAACTTTTTCACATTTCTCCCATTTCAATTCTCTAGTCACATGTAATTACACAATTCCCCTGAGTCTCCAGTGTGAAAAAATATTTTATTAATATATTATTAAGTCACATACAGAGACTTGGTACAGCAGTTTTATGTTACAAAAAATCATTATGGATTATGAAATAAAAATACTGTAGTGTAATAACTGTTAGATTACAAAACCAAAAGCAGCTTAAATATTATGTTATAGCAGTGCTACCATTCAATAACATAACTGTGGAATGAAGGGTAATGAACGCCTACTTAATACTCATGTGTTCAGTTAAATGTATGCTCTCACTTTTTGATTTAGCTATTGATGTACTTTCACATCCAGGTGTATATACACAAATATTTTTTCTTTTAATTTATATGGTTAAATATCCTTTTCTAAACATAGTATTGCTGTTGCTTCTGTGAGGCTAAGTTGTTTCTGTTTGTTTGTGCTCAGAGTACTACCCCAACTGTGAGGTGATGTTTATGGGCATGGCCAACATCCATGCCATCCGAAACAGCTTCCAAGCTCTGAGAACCGTCTGCAGTCAGATTCCAGACCCGGGAAAGTAAGTCGATCTGTTTGCCCCCTAGGGATTTTGAAGTATTCCAGTATCTCTCCGTGGCCACTCAGTCAGGCAACAACCCAAAGATTTGGATCCATATATATATCTGTACCCATCTAATCTGTCTCTTCTGCCTCCAGCTGGCTCTCAGCTCTGGAGAGCACACGCTGGCTGCAACACCTGTCTGTCATGCTCAAGGCAGCCACGCTCGTGTGCTCAGCCGTGGAGAGAGACGGCCGCCCTGTTCTTGTTCACTGTTCAGACGGCTGGGACCGCACACCCCAGATTGTAGCCCTTGCCAAGATCTTACTAGACCCTTACTACAGGACCTTAGAAGTGAGACACAGAAACATTTGATTTCAGTTTCATGACATGACAAGTTTGTTTTACAATGTGAATCATCATTGTTTTGGTCGTTCTTCAGTGTTGTTACTTTCGATGCTGATGAGTATGTTCTTCACAGGGTTTCCAGGTGCTTGTGGAGACAGAGTGGCTTGACTTTGGTCACAAGTTTGGGGACCGCTGTGGCCACCAGGAGAACACCGATGATGTAAGCGAGCAGTGTCCCGTATTCCTGCAATGGCTGGACTGCATTCACCAGCTGCTCAAACAGTTCCCCTGCCTGTTTGAGTTCAACGAGGCCTTCCTGGTGGGTGGTCCTGCAGAACCTGATATTTCTGATTCTGATTCTTTGGTTTACCTCTTTACTTGATGTTTGTGCCACACGTCATTTTTGTGAGACAAGAAATTTAAAGATCAACAAGAGAATGAACTGTTTTATTTAGTTCTCTCTCTACATATATATGTAACTCCTTTAACGTCTTGTCTTTCCTGTATTTCCAGGTCAAGTTGGTGCAGCACACGTACTCCTGTCTTTACGGCACCTTTCTGTGCAACAACGCTCGTGAGAGGGAAGCACGGAACATTTATAAACGCACCTGCTCGGTGTGGTCGCTGCTTCGGATGGGAAACAAGAACTTTCAGAACTTTCTCTACATCCCCAGTCATGACATGGTACCTATACATTTTTTAAAATCATTTTTACATTGTTATAAAGCTGAACAGTAACATGCTGTGATTCATATACCAGAGTAAATCAGCACTACAGCCCCTAATTAAAACACAAAAACTTCTGCTTGTCTGTAAATCATTTTAACACTGTTTCACTGTTAGAGCTTAGGTTTAATCAAAATTAATAGAATAAATGCTACTTCAGATGTTTGCTTGATAACAGTCATTCGTCATTACCAGTGCAGTGCAACATAAACCACTAAAAACAGGCACTCAAACATCTCTTTCCCAATCCTGTCAAGTCCTGACTATTTATTTGAAGGTCATTTTCAGAACCCACTAATTAAATCTTAGTGGGTTTTTAGAACCCACTAACTAATTAAGTGTTCACAATCCTTTGCTTGAGTCAAAATAAACCAATGTTTTAATAAATTCTATTTATGTTATGCCTCCGTGTACACTTAGTGCTGGGGTTATTTCGACTGATCTGAATATCATGTGGATCCTTTTTTATTTACAACTACACTGTTCCCATGATCTCAACACATACATGAAAGATGCACCCCCCCCCCCCCCCACCCATAATGTTTAATTGTGAGCTCTGATGCAGGAATCGTATTTGCTCTGTTTACACGTCTTCTTCGTTAAATAAAAGCAAGTGGGTCAAACTTCTGAAAGTGAATTGTGATTGTGAAGATGTTCCACTGAGGTGTACTATTAAATCTGTCTGCTTTTCTTTCCCATTTGTTTGGTTAAAGCATTAGAAAACTATGCATTTCTCTTTGGAGAGGGTTCTAATCATTTATCTGTCTGCCAGGTGCTGCAGCCAGTCTGCCACACTCGTGCGTTACAGCTGTGGACCTCTGTTTATTTGCCCACGTCCTCCCCCTGCACGGCTGTAGATGATTCTATGGACCTTTACCTTCCTCCAAACAATGCAGGAGATGAGCTCACCTCCCGTTCACTGGACAGGTAAACCTCTTTAAAAAAACAAGCTTAAAAAAAATAAAAAATTGGTATTTTGGTTTACTACTGGGTGGTCTATGAGCAGAGCCAGAAATTCTACATACAATATTACAGGGTCTGTGCGCCCCCTGGTGTCCCAAATAAAGACTTGCACTTCTTAATTTCTCAAAAATCATTTAATTTTTTTCTATTTTTCTGCTATTAAGACTTCCCAAAACACGATCCATGGATAATTTGCTGACAGCTTTTGAGAATGGTGCCCCTCTGACCCGCACATCCAGTGACCCCAATCTCAACAAGCACTGCCAGGAGGGTCGCTCTTCACTGGAGCTGTCCTCCACAACAGAAGAAACATCTATAGAGATCACCAGTGAGGTCAAACCTGGTTTTATTCTGAATGGCCTTTCACATCAGACTGCTCAAACACCAGACGATGTACCAGGTGCAGAGAACTATGAGGGGGCAACAGAGGAGCGTTGTCTGACCACTCAGCCACTGCCCTCTCTGCCCCTCCCTCCTATCACTCTCACGGAACAGCTCGCATCCACCCACACTCCTTTCGCCGCACCTGTCCTCCAGCAGGCTTTGCCTCAGATCTCAAACCCTCCACTGTCTCTGCTTGAAGAAGAGAACCCCCATAGAACTGCTGAAAACGCCACTTCACCCGCACACAAATCAGAGCCGTGTTTACCTCTTCCCTGCAACAGCACTCAGCACTCAAACACCACACCCACCATGCTGCTGAACGGTCACTATGATGGTCAGACGAATGGCATCCTAGAGTCTGTGGACCTGCTGGCCATGAAGCAGCTGACGCAACTCCTTCCCATGGAAGACTCCACTGAAACTCTCACTGACGAGGGAGAGCTTCCTCCTCTCCCACTCCCCACTGAGAGCCAAGAGCTGACAGTGAAATGTTATAGTGAGGAGCAGCCTGAATCAGAGCCCGAGGTTCAGCCCAGGAAAGAGAAAGAAGACATCAGGTTAGACGGAGCAAAGAGGAGAGAGCATGCACTAATGATTCCAGCTGCACCTGTTAACCGTACCCACGTAGCAGCTCAAAAACTGATCTCCCAGAGCCCGTTCACAGACCTGTCGCTGCTCGGCTCCCACTGGGAGGGCGTCCGAGGTCTGGTGCAGTCTGCTTGCAGCACTGCCGGTCCCTCTGGTATAAGCCGTGCCTTGCAGCCCAGCACTTACCAGAGCCGTCGGCTTGCAACCAAGCTTCTCCGCTCCCAGGGTTTCGCCATAACCAACGGGTCACAGTGCTGCCGTAGGGAGGCTCTCTGTCGTCCCAGCAGCACTTCTCAGCCCGTCTGGCTGTCTGTAGCCAAGAGTGCAGGCTACATGGGCATGTGTAGCCCAGCTACTGCTGCTGCTGCTGCCGCCGCTGCCTTCAACAGCTACTCACTGGCAGGCCATCAGCTCCTCCCGGTGTCGTACACCTCGCCGTCTGCTTCAAGTTCTCCTCTTCCACCCAATGCACCAGCCTACCTGGATGATGACGGGCTGCCAGTTCCTCTGGATGCGGTGCAGCAGCGACTCCGGCAGATCGAGGCGGGCTACAAGCAGGAGGTGGAGGTGCTGCGGCAGCAGGTACGACAGCTGCAGATGAGGCTGGAAAGTAAACAGTACAGCAGCCCTCCCTCTGAGCCAGAAATCGAATACGAGGATGACATTGTGAGTGATTTTTGTTTTGTTCTGTTTCTTATTTCCTGGTCTGCGGTATTTGCAAATATTGACAGTTGATTGTCCACAAGTGTCCTGAAATCCTCTGTGTCTTCTCACTTTTACTGTCACTGTTTCAGACGTGTCTTCGAGAATCTGACAACAGCAACGAAGAGGATTCCCTGTCTACTCACAGCGAGGACCGTCTTTCCGAGGGCAGCTGGGATCGTGTGGAACGCAAAGACACAGAGGTCTTTTTCTTTACTCTATCACTGTTTCCCTCTGGTCGCTTCAAGCACTAATTCTTCTACTTCCTGTTCCTCTGTCGGTCTTCATGTGTAGGTTACGAGGTGGGTGCCTGATCACATGGCTTCCCATTGTTTCAACTGTGACTGTGAGTTCTGGATAGCCAAGAGACGTCACCACTGCAGGTTGGCTTTCACTCTCCTTTCTTTGCCTGAATATAATACTGAACTACAAATGTAAAACAAACAGGATGGTTAGATTGGGATTAAAGCCATTAAGGACCATTTTTCCCTAAAATGTAACGTCAAAAATTTCCACCCAAGGTGCTGCACATGCTGATTAACCCTGAAATATTGTACAATTCCTATTGTACTAAAGTTAGTTTAAGCCAAGGTAAACCCAACATGAAAATAATGTATAAAAAACTGATCACATTAACAATTGTTTTTGAAGGATTTTAGGTTTGATTCATGACCAGACACGGCAAAGCTGATTTTTGTGTTCTGTTTTTTTCAAGGAACTGTGGCAATGTGTTCTGTAAAGACTGTTGTCATCTGAAGCTGCCTATCCCAGACCAGCAGCTCTACGATCCAGTGCTGGTCTGCATCACCTGCCACGATCTGCTCCTGGAGTCCCGCACCCGCGAGATCCGCAGCCAGCAGTTAAAGAAGGCAATCGCCACAGCCTCCAGCTGAGGGAAGCAATATGTAGCGCGGTCCAACTCGGCTCTGTCCTGTTGTTATGGACCAATGAGCTGAGAGCCCCCGTCGTGACCCCTAACCTGCTGTGGTTTTGCCTGTGGGAGGGGGACGAATATGAGGAGGAACTGTTTCCCATGGTTTGCACTGCGAGTCCGTGTTAGCAAAGGTGACGAGGAGACAAAAAAGTGAAAGATGGAGACGTTAGCGCAGGGGAGGTTCTTCTTACAGAATCCACTGGTTCTGTTCACAGGCGTTTTCAGACCGCAGTGCTGCAACATCCTGCTGTCTGAAACTCATCTCATGCCTGCCCCCCGCACACCATTAGTACCAAACACCTGCACCCTCTTTATATACACACCGTCCCTCACTTCAGCGGACAATCGTACATACTTCCACGTGACGGTCGAATCCAAAGCCTTTACTAATTCTGTTTTTAAAGGCTCTCAACTTTAAAATAAAAGAATTGCTGCTACAGTGTTGAAAAGTCTAATTTTGTATTCTTATTTTGTGCACTACGAGCTGTTATATATTTAAGGGAATCTGAGACCAAACCTGAGTAAAAGGGAGAAATCTGCTGTTTACTCTGCCATTGCGTCTTTTGTTCTCTTGGAGCTTGAATGTCAAAAGGGTAACTGCATCGAGTATGAGCTCTTGTCAGTTTGTGGTTTGTATATGTGTTCATTGCTGCAATGTGTTTGCAAAGTTATGTATATGCGCAGTCAGTGTAGTTCTGTCTTTACCAATGCTTTTCTCCAGTGTAGCCTCGCGGTGACTCAACACACTGTGTGGCGTACTGAGCTGGACGGACGGACTTAAGCAATGCTGCGCGTTGTTTGTACTGTGGCATGTGTGCTTTCTGTGTCACGGGAAAAGAAACGTAGATGTACGGACGCTGCTCTTTCCTGATGTGATTGCGGGAGAAAGTCATTTGAAGGTTGCAGCTGGTGGTCTGTGACGTGACAGAGGGAAATTCCTTGTTTGTTTTTTCCTGATGAAATGCTTTAGATGAACGGCTCTGT
>NC_024325.1:8925325-8929703 GCF_000523025.1 Cynoglossus semilaevis | reverse complement strand
AAATGCTTTAGATGAACGGCTTTGTGGCTCTATTACACCTTGATGTTCACTGGACTGACTGAAGACTCCTCAGATGGTGTGGCAGTAGAGACTGCTGGGTAAAAGACTGAACACAGTGGTCAGAGTGCATTGTTGTTGTGGGGTGGGGGGGACCACTGTCCCCTTTAAAGTGTGCTTCTCTATTGGTCATTCCTTGAATCGATGGTGCCATACTTTCCTTTTCTTCTTTGAAGTAGCCTTTTTGTTTCAGCAGCAAGTTTGTAATTGGCCACTTTCCTGTATGTTCGAAGAGACAGTTAGCTTCTATATAACATCGAGGCGATGACATGTTCAACTCATGAGGCTAATGACTTGAAAAATGGACAATTGGATTTCACTGAATGACCTAACCTGTGCAGTTATCATCGTCTTGTTGGATCTGTAGGTGGTGCTCCCTAATGTAACATAAATCGTAATCAGATCTGAAGTGGTGGTTAGAACCTGTCACTTTAAAAAGTCATTGTTGTAAAAAAATGCACTGTAAAAATTAAAATCCCACGGGTTAAAATAAAATGACATCATGTGTTCTTCTTTTTTTCTTTTCTTAGGCCTTTATTCCTAGAACCGATGGATGTCCAGACTGATGCCAGATTGCTGGCAGCAATGGAATTCTCTAAAATACATTCAAAACAGTTTATTTTCACAGAAACAAGGCAACACTAAGAAGAGATAATTGGTTCTTCATTGTTACTCTGTATAACACATGCAATTTTCTTCTGGCAGTTTCATCCACCAGTAAATGTTCCTGCTACAACAGAAGCCATGGCAGGGTATTCCAAGGGATAACACCTCTGCTTGTGGTACAGAAGACCAGGAATCATATCCTGCCCTCAGACAACGTTTAACGTAGACCTTTGTATGAGTTTTGTATAAAATGACTGTTTAGACCGTGCAACCGTGAGCCAGGGTTCAATCCCCAGACCAATCATGAGTAAAAGATGCAAGGGCATTGAACTAATATCAAAATGACAAAAGGGGTTGGTTAGAGTAACTGGTCAACCAATACCAGAGTGTAGTAATTACCAGTGTGACGGATGGTCCATTGGTGCAAAAGTAACCTCCAAGTGCCTTAGGTGTATACATAGATTTGCATTACTGGAGAACACAACTCTTACTCATCAAGACACATTTGACAAAATGATAAAGTCCTCCTCCTGTCTTTATTTTCCTTTTCTTAATAATGCCATCTGCCCTGACCAGGGTTTGATCTGTGGTCCTCCACCCCTGTCATGAAGTGAACCCCAGTCTTCCCCACAGTGATCAGAGGTGTTTCCCCCTGGGCTATTCCGCCATTGACAATGGACTACCAGTAACCTTTACTGGTGGATAAAACCAGTCTGTGCTCTTCTGAAGACATGTTGCTAAGTCTAACAATGTTCTTCATTTGTAGGGATTTGAATCCTGCTCTCCTGCGTGGTGATCAAGGGGGGTTATCCCCTGGGCTATTCTGCCATGGACTTTGAAGTGCGAGAAACTTTTACTGGTGGGTGAATCTGTTTCATGATCTTAAAAAAATTACTTGTTTTTAACAAATTATTTAACAGAAACATTTTTTACAAACTAACAGAGGGATCATATTTAATAACAAATTTTACAATGTGCTTCTACGTATTTGACAGAACGTTCCTAAAACCTAAAGTCTCTGTATACACAGACTGCCTGCTGTGCTAGTTCACGTCTGCCGTGTTTGTCCACAAGATGGCGGTCTACACCATGGAAAACAGGTTTTCAACTTTATATCCAATCGATTAGAAAACTCCTGTCGATGTATGTCTTTTGTTTCTTTCAATTATAAAAAAAAATATTAAGTGCAATGAAGTAAATAAACAATACGTTTAAATGTAAAAGGCGCAATGTTTTAGATGACATTTCTAATAACACGTTTTCATATAACAATAGGCTGCGGCTTTATGTTCAAAACATTTAAATTAAAAACTATACCCGAGTACTAAATGTAGAAACGTCCGATAATAGGGGTAAGCCTATTAAAATGTTGTTGTTTTTTTTAGTATTAAACACTGCCAATGCCCCTCAGTGTCCTCAATCTGCATCATCAATAATTTACACTGCAGGTATTTTAGGTTCCACTCACTGAATGAAAATAAAGTTGGCGTCTTAAACATTTGTGCTCTAAAAAAGACAGGAAGTACAAAATATTTTTTAGACCTCAAACCCTAAGTCCTGTAAGATATCTTTATGCAGAATTCTTTAAAATTCTCAACTTTATCGACGCAAAATATGTTTATTCAGTCACTTGTTTGTTTTTTCTGTCTTGCATTATTTAAGCAAGTGTTATGTGTTCTTGTTTAAATATTAAAGTAATACAAAGTAAAAGTCGTCTTATGCGATTTGGCGCATTCATAAAATATGTCTGACACTTCGGTTTCTCCAGTATGAGTTTGAAAACAAGTCCTCACTGTAAATGATTAACACAAAGAAACACAGTAACAATAATAACAGTTGACAGAACTTTGGTTCATCCTTTCTTGAACTGAGTGTTTTGATGCTATGGAATTAGCATAATAAATGTTAAAGACTAAAGGAAATGACGTCACGTGTAAGGGAACAAAATGTGTATTTAATCAAAATTGTTAATTTTTTTGTAGTAGACACATCGAATTATTATATTCCACACATAATTAATTACATTTATCCTTACAGGGAAGTCCACACGTTTGGCTGAATGACAGACTGCGGTAGTTTGAAGTCATTTCCAAAAGGTTCCAAGGCAAGTTTCCCAAGAATTTCAAGAGTTTATTTGTCACCATTACAGTGAAATGTTATCACTGAGTCACAACATGAACCGTGATGAAATATAAATACAGCAGAAAAAGTCCAGCAGAGATAAGTGTTACTAGAAAAAGAAAACACATCAGCAAGTGCAAAAGTAGCGAGAACAGTAACAGACTGTGAAAATAACAATGTCACAAAATGTCCAGTGATTAACACATTAACACTGCGTTCATACTAGAGATTATACCTCCAGTTTGTATGAGTTCATCTGTAATCTTCAGTGAACTTCATCCTGCTGTATATATCTGTGTCTATATATATATATATATGTATATATATATATACATACATACACTACAGTACTGTGACACTCATTGCAGAATGCTGCCTCGGCTTGTGTAGATATTCTTGTTAGGATTGTTGTTAATTATCCACTCACCTGCAAATTAGTTAATCTAAAATCTTATTATATTATCAAAGATGAAGTGATTCAGAAAATGGGGGATTTGGATTAGGATTCTTGTCTCTCTTTAATCATGTCACCATCATCTGATTGGCCGTCTCATCTTCTCACCTTTTACGACTCTGTCACTTCTCCATTCATCAGCAGACGTTTGCCTATCAACACCACCAACACAGGTTGTTTAAAAGTCTCCTCCTAAAAAGCAGGAGTCCATTGATGGCCCCCACCCGCACCCCACAGTCCCTCTGTTGGAGCTTCATTGGAGGCGATGCCCAGAGTGGGAGGGGCCACTGTGTTTTCTTTTTTTTTTCTCCTCTGTGGTATGCTGATGGATAGGTATAAGACCCCTGGTAGGAATGCGATTGGGTTGTGAAAAAACATCCAAGTGATTGTGTTGCCTTCAGCCGGTGCAGACACAGAAGCTCCAACATGCAGCAGCTGACCGTGTGTGTCCTCCTGGCATCATGTGCCTGGACAGTGTGTGCAGCAGCAGGGGGTGAGTGTTTGGAAATATTTTTATTATTATTAAAAACATTTGGTTTTCTGTTTATTTATGTAATACTGTTTTGTATGATTGTTGAAAATGAATTGATTTATTATCACTACATTGTAGTTCTGTTGTGAAATATTGATTTATAAAAAAAATCAGGGCTCATGGTTTATGATGGCAGCTTCATCAAGACTGATTTTTACAATGTCTTTTCTCAATGAGACTTTAGTCTGTTGGAAAGTTGATATGAAAAATTAATGTGACTAAAAATATCAGAAAGAAACAACGACACAGTGGGTGAGAAAAAGAGGGAGAGACGAAGCGACCCTCTCTCATCATGTGAAATAAAAAAAATAAGCCCCCCAAAAATCTTGCATGGTTGGTGCACCTGCTCTGTGCTTCATCATCATCATCATCATGTCACCGAGATTTTTCTTCATCCAACGCATTTTTGCTCATTCACGACGCGCAAAAGACAGGAATGATGCAGAAAATCAAATACATCCAAGCATTAACTCTCTCTCCCCCTCGCTCCCCGTCATCATCTCAAATACCTCTCTCACCCCTTCTCTTTCGCAGTCTTTTATTCACTCTTACTTTCTTTTCATCTCTCTCTCACTCTCACTCCATCCTTCCACCCGACACCCTCTTTC
>NC_024325.1:8910909-8925303 GCF_000523025.1 Cynoglossus semilaevis | reverse complement strand
TTCCCTTTCCCACATATCACCTCCGTCCCTCTCTCTCTCTCCCTCTCTCCCTCTCTCTTCCTCTCTCTCACCCGCTCTCCCGCTCTCTTCGACTCTCTATCTCCCACCTTCTCCCCCGTCCTTTCTCTCCCGTGCACCTGCTCAGATCCACAGACTAAAAACGCCTGCTCGGTGTTGACGCAAACGCGTCACGTTGCGCGTCAGCACCTAACGTCTCCAAAACCCTTAGCGGCTCCAGGAAAACGAATAAATTAGTCACTAAACATGAACATAAACGACGGACGCGCTTGAAGCCAACGTCGTTTGTTTAGTTGATTATCCTTTATTTTAGCGGGACAAATGCGTCACACTGTCCTCCTGTGGTCTGTTGGCTGGAGTTTCGATCGATTTAACACCTGTGGGTTGTTCGAAAACCCAGACACTTTATATCACTTTTTTTCTATCCTAACCTATATATATATTATATATTATTATATATATTTCATTATATAAAGGCGCTGTCGTGTCGAAATATAGTCTTTAAATTATATATAACTATTATATTTAGTTAAGGCCGTAATTAACCCAACATTTCAAGTATACGTAGGAGAGTTGTTTTATTTAACATGGTACAGAAACGTTTTATAAAAATAAAAAATGCCACAAATGCCGACGTGAAAATCTCATGTGAAAAGAATGTCCTAAGATACTGGAAACATCGATTATTTGCCCTTTTTTCAACGAAGAAAACTTAAAATCGGGACATTTTAAAAACTTTTCAATATAATGTATACAATACCGTTTAGTTTTGATTTTAACAGAGTGAAACCTTCTGTCTGTTAGGTTTTATGACAAAGAATATTACAAGTACACAATCGTCTGAACGGAGGCATTGAAAGTACTAGATACATGTTCTTCATAATAAAGACGAATATTACACATTGGACCACCACCCCGTCCCGGGCCCCGCCCCCAAACAAACACAAACAAAACAACTACAACCTAAGAATAGAGCCGTTGTTTTCCATGAGTCCCGGACAGAGCACCGCCCTTTCTCCTGCGTGGTCTAAGAACAGGAAGCTTTACTCGTGTTTTTGTTTATTTCTGTGCTCTGAAATAAATTGCTCAGCCATAAATAAACCCACCACCCACCAAGCCCCGGCTCATATCTAGGTGTTAATGTCATTAACTACAGTCCGCAGCATCGTCTTCTTCTTCGTGCGCGTGACCTGATGCTGCCTTTGTCTTGACGCTGACAGTTTCCGCACCAGAGACCTATTCACTGTTGATGGACTCATTCATTTACTCAGAGTCGACACAGATCAAAGCTGGCCGCTGATTAGAGCGGTGCGGACAGAGACGCGATTGGTGAAGACAGAAGCACTTCAAATCCACTGTACAACTTCAAACGGAATTTCTTTTCACGCACATCATCAACCCGATGGCCACGTGAATGTTTTCATTAAGGCATCACAGCCAATCACAGAACCGCGTCACCCAGTTTTTTTTCTTTTTCTTTCCGAAAAACATTAAAGCCCCGCGGCACATTGTCTACCCCCCACTGCCCACCCCCCACTCCAAAACATCATTTAAATGAGTTTAGAGTAAAACAGAAACTGTCTCGATGAACTCCATCAAACTCTTCTGTTTCTACTTTTTCTTTCTTTCTTTTTTCTTTGTTTTTTGGATAAAATCATTTTATAATGATTTGAAAATTTTGAATTCTGACATTGGTCAAGTCATCATCCTCAAGCTAACTGTTGATTCTCTCAATTTCTTTTTTCTTTTCATCCCTCGTTGTTGCAGCCCCTCCAACCCCACTCCCAAAAAATCTATATCAATAACTGCAGCTCTTCTGCAGCTCCTGTGTGGTATCCCACAGGGTTTAGTACTTGGTCACCTTTTTCTTTATTCTCTACACCTTTAAACCTAAAGTTTAATTTGCACTAATCTCATATGTTAAACCCTATATCCAAATGTTTATCTTCACAAGAACTTTAACCAACTGATCTGCTGATCTCTAATCTGGTCCATCATGGTCACTCCCAGTGAGAATCATAGCATCTTTATCTCTCACGCCAGTCTATAGACAGAGTCAGGATGTCTAAAACATTTATCATAACAGTTTTCACTACTGCCCCATTAACATTGCACGATTCAGACTAATTCCCCAAAGACTATATTTTTTCGGTTTTTGTTATTTTTGTTTTAATCAGGCTCTATCTTTTCTCTCAGACATCAATTTCCCCAAGCCAGACGATTCGGGACCACCGCTTCCTTCCTCTGAAACTCCCTTTCGCTAAATGGAGAGAGATACTGAGACTGTTTAGATCTTCATTCTAAAACAAAAAAAAACAATTCTCTGCATTGCTTTTAATGTACAACTATGTAAATAACCAGCTTAATGGCCTTATCAAAGCAGCAAAGGAAAAAAAACACACAAACTACCCTTTCAAACTCCTGGGAAATCCTTCCTGTATTTTCAATGGAATGTATGTTTTTTCATAAATATTTGATTTGAGTTCTAGCTCCAGAAATTTGTCTCTCAGACCAGGAGGACAACGTGTGAAGCCAGTGTAAAATATTAATAAAGTCCTTGACAAAAACAAGTTGTTCTGTTTGAGTCAGAAATAACAGTCAACTCAAACCATACAAACAGTTTGCTCACAAAAGTAAAATAAAAAACATAATAGACATAAAAGTAAACATGAAATCCTGCAAAAAAAGAAATTCAACACAGCTGCAGTCTCAGTGTGTCTGTGCATGTTAAGACTTCATAAATAACAAAAAAAAACTCATTTCTCGTTTCATTTTCTGGTTCCAGATTGGTGCTATCAGTCCCAGTTCACCTGTGATCATCAGTGTAACAGTAAGTCTATTTGTGTGTGTGTGTGTGTGTGTGTGTGTCAATAAGGACAGTTAGTTTCCCATAAATATGCCTCGATGTTTTTTTGTCCTAGCTCCTGATAAGTGGAACAAGGCCAACAGCAACTGTGCAGGAAAAAATCAGTCACCAATCAACATTGTCACCAGAAAGACTGTGAAAGATAAGACACTGATTCCCTTCAAGTTCATCAACTACGAGCAGAAGTTCAGGACCAGCATCAAGAACAACGGCCATTCAGGTACCAGCATTCTAGATGGAGTAACCTGTGAGAAGTCACCGATGCCTGCAGTCTGATGTTTGTGGTGTGTGTACGTCCGTCAGTTCAGGTGGTGCTGCCTCACCTCACCACCATCTCAGATGGAGGACTGCCCACCACCTACAAGGCTGTGCAGTTCCACCTTCACTGGGGCAACAATGGAGGGCCCGGCTCTGAACATACCATCGATGGAGAGCAGTATCCGATGGAGGTAATTTAGGCTGTCAAAAAGTGGGTATTTGTCAAAGAAACATTTGATGTAAATGTTTGATGTCGCTACATTTAGTGGCTCAGCATCTGTTTATATATTGTACAAAATATACAACAAGTATAAAAACCAATATAGTGGACTCCACTACCTACATCATTGATAACTTTAAATACATTCGATATTTATTTATTATTATATGTTTTCAGATTTGCAACGTTAGCGTCACAGTATTATTGTCTTTGATGTGCATGAGTATTAAATTATATTGTTTTTTCACACCAGTTTTGGTTGAAAGGCTGTTTTACAATAATGTCAAATAATTCCTAACATGTAACAGTAATACTGCAGAGTGTAGGAATCACAGGACTCCGCTGCTTACTCCTCTTTTTTCCAAACTTCACAGCTAAGGGAAGACATTTTTATTATGAAATGTGATCCAAGACACACAGTGGTTTCATTGTGAAGCATCAAGTTTGATACGTATTGAATCTATATGGGAGCTACAATAAGGGAGCGATGCCCCTACTGGGCATCCTGACTGATGCCCAGTAGGGGCATTTTTATGAAGAATAAATGCTGATAATAATTAAAGCTAATTAATGATACGATTAAAAAATAATATATTTTTTAAACATCTCTAGCTTTTGATGGGTCAGTGTATATGACATTACTCACTTTGATGTTGTTTCATCTGCAGCTGCATATTGTTCACATGAAGCATCATTACACTGATCTGGGAACAGCACTGTCAGACCCAGAGGGAGTTGCTGTGCTTGGATTTTTCTACAAGGTAATAATTGACAGCGCAACATGGCTAAAGTGGAAGTACCAAAAATTCCAAAGGACAAAAAGAAAGAGCACTTGTATATGTATTTTTTCCTCATTATCTTTAGAGGTCTGTTGGCGCAAACCGGAAGTATGAGCCCTTTATCAACGCCCTGGGAAGCATCAGGGCCACAAGTAGGTGGTTAAACCACACTGACTAAAAACACAGCTGTTAAATGTTGACGCTGGTGGTTTGATTGTGGCTTTTCTGATCTTTAGATGCAAATACAAGTATGTCGGGTATATCCCTGACACAGCTTATTCCACCTGAGCAGAATCTGACCAACTACTACCGCTACAAAGGCTCTCTGACCACACCAGGGTGTACCGAGGCTGTGATCTGGACCCTGTTTGAGGACCCTATCCCTCTGAGCATGGAACAGGTATGAGAGAAAAAAAAATTAATGTAACATCTTTCATTGCAGACACTTTAATAATTAAATTGACTTTAATTTAAAATTTACATCGGAGGTCGTTGTTCAGTAGGGACCCATACTGGTCTGTGATGCAAAAAACATTCTTAACTTAGGATATTTACATTTTCTTGATGCAATATTATCACAATTGTAGACTACAAAAATCCAGACCAGTGTAATATCACCTTAGCTTTTATTGCTCTTATTGAGCAGGTCCTCAAGTGACATTTACCAAAACATAGTATAATTATCCAACCACAGCAGGGAGAATCTTAAAAATAACAGGAAGCTTTTTATCCTGAATAAGAAACTAGAGGATTGATATAATACAACCCTGTGACTGTGAGTGAACATTTACAAAATGTCTTTCTTCTGTTCGTCCAGCTGCAACTCTTTTCTAACCTTCAGTTCCATGATCGTAAGCCAATGGTGGGAACTTTCAGGCCAGTGCAGCCTCTCAATGGCCGTCAGGTCTTTCGGTCAGGAAGTGCGGTCATCCTGGCTAGCTCTGCCCTTCTTGTAGCTGCCACGGTAACAGCCTTGGGATTGTTCTAGCCTAACGAGCAACTCTACGACATCCACGAACACACTATGTTCTATGGCACTCTTTGGTTAAACCCCAGTTTATAATTTAGTCCTTGCATGACTGCCAAGAGGAAAAGTCATATTATAGTGCAGGCTTGACATAGTGTGTCTTTTATTTTTTTCTAGCAAAACATATGATATATGCTTTTGTATAATGCCTTATGAAGTGTGCTGTAAGGGTTTATACAGCATTCATGCATGTGTAGTTAAAAATATATAGAATTACATACGTAGTAGCAGCCTAATTTAGCACCAGCCTTTATTTTGTTATCAGAACAATAATATAACACTATCCGCAGACACAATACAACTGCAGCCACCGTTTCCAGAGTCAGGTATATTTAGTTTTTGCTAATGTGTCTAAGCTGCTGATGGTTGTGCCAAAAAATGCTGATGCCAGCCTCATGACCTGGCACATTGCAAAGTGTCCTCATTGGAGCATGGGAACAGCCTGGAGCTATTAATAACAGTAACTGAGTCAAGCTCCATTTCAAAGTGAGTGGTCAAAGGAGTCAATAAGTTGGCCTTTAGCAGTGCATTCAGGTAGAAACGTCACAACAACGTCAGTCAGCAGCTGCTGCAGATAAATCCTGTCCTCTAAATGGTTTCTCCTTCCAATGACACCTTAGCTTCAGAGACGCTAGCGCTGACAGTGACACTGACGCTGACAGGTCAGAAAAGAGGCAGCTCTACTCATGACAACCCACCTCTTCAGCCCCCCATCCAAAAAAAAAACTGTCACCACTAGTTTTCAAACCAATGTCGTCATGTGTCTCAGAGACTTGCATGAACCTGCATGTCTTTATATTCCACGTGTTCATTAATGACAACATTAGCATGTCTGCTGAGGTGTCGTGCACACACACTGGACTGTTGGTCACAACACTTCCCATTGATGACCTGTGAAGTTCAGTCAGCTGAACTGGAGAACCTGCGACTGTGTTCGTGGGTTGTACTACAGGCTTTCAGATGCACTGAATGTTATTGACTGTGAATCACACCGCTCCAAGGTGTCACTCGTTTGTCTGGAAAACTAGCTGTTAGTGACAGTTGTGTGGAATCTTTCAGCCAAGTTCATCATGAAGGACAAGCACGGAAACGGTATCATCGGTATATTTGCAATGTTCATCAGGTTTCAAACTCTACTATTGTACACGTTTTTGTGTGTTGAATGTGTATATTGATACGAGACGCACAGTTATTGTTATTTATGTATTGCAACGATGATAGTACTGAATGCATTTTCAAGGCATCAATGGATGCTCCACTGTATGAGATGCTTTAACATGTCGGAAATATTATGAAGAATGTGTTTTGACTGAACAATAAACTACCTACATGCCTTTTTAATGGCTTCTCCTCAGCATAATGCAAGTCATTAAAACAGTGTTAAGTGTCAGAGTCACTCGTGGCCCTCACTCTCTGTACTCTGAAAATGATATGAAAAAATACAGTGTGTTGGCTGTGCTGTCCGTCTGCTGGCACAGACAGGCAGGCTCTCCTCTCACTTTACTGTCCCGTTCCCCATCAGTCAGTCTGGAGAGTCTGAGAACACTCCTGCTTCTTAAACCTTTAATCCTTTTCTAATTGACTTGTTCTGGTGTTATATAGAAGCTGCTGCAAATCAACAGCATGGAGTCAAATACAACTCCAGGCTGGCAAAAACCAGACACCATCACACTCACCAACCAGTGTCTGTTCAAGCTTATGAGACAATACGTGATGGTCTTCAGTTATCAATAAAATAGGAAATGTGTGTAGTTGGTTTACAGTGTGGCTCTGTATGTATTTTTTAAATCATTTATCTTACATTAAGGTCACATTTGTTTAAAACATCAGTTAAAATTCCTAATATTTTTCCTGCCAAAAAAAGTATTATGTCCACCTAGCCATATACAGTATCTCAAAGAGAAACTGGAGGGTATAAATTACACAAAACAATTCTCAACCAATGAGCCATGAGCCTAATTAAGCCATCCTTAATGAGTTCCTGGTTTCCCAAGTACTGATTCTGCACCAAAAGAGTAATTCCTTCTCTATATGTAAAATATTTATAATAATGTTATTATTTTAACATCCTTGCCTTTTATGGTGGCAGTCTTCCTAGAAGATCGTCTCTTAAATCTACCAACATCTTAGGTTTCGTTTCACACTGAGGAGCAGGTACTTTCTGCAGCTTCACTTAAAGTTTATTACCAGATTTCTACAACTACAGTATAATGGCCCACTTTTATGGACCGTCCTTAACTGCTGCCTGGAAACAGATCAAATGTGTCACTTGAATTGTTGAACTGAACCTGGTCTTTTGAACCCAGTTTTCTCTGTGAAGATGTAACGTGTGTTTTGCTTTCTTAAGGTGTCGTCATGTTAATCGTGCATTGTCTGACGTGAACATGTGGTTAATTCACTTAAAACTGTTCTTTCTTATCTGTGCTGGTTGCCGTGGTTACTGCAGTGCTACAGCGATGTCATTGTCTAAACTGTATATGGCTCATCAGTGGGGTACAGAAAAAATTACTTCACTTGAACTGCAAAATACGTGTGTATTAGAGCCACCTTAAAAATGAAAAGAACAAACACAGTAAAGCTGTTAAAGTCATGAAGTTACAGAAAAAAAGATGATGAGAATAAAGTCATAAATTTAGATGACGTGTTATGGGGGAGATGGGTGACTTTAGTGTTGGGTTGACAAATAAGAAGATCAGCATCACGACCACACTCTCCTGGTTTGGTCCTCGTCTTTCATGTCCAGGGCACCTGTTGTCCTTCTTCATGTTATTCTACATGCTTCAGCCCCCTTCACCCTGTCATTAAGAATCAAAAGGCTTTTTGTGATGGACAGGCTTGAGATGACAGAGACTGTGGACAAAACCAGGAATGAAAGCCCTCCTTTTATTCCCCTGCTTCTGTTTCTTCTTCACTGAACCATTGGGGGTGGGATGGGGGAGGGGGTGGGGTGGTAGATCAAGGGGTGGATGTCTAATATCTTGCCCTGTTACCTCAGTCTTCAGACAGCAGCACCCATACAACCTCACTCTGATGTCTCATGGGTTTTTAGGACAAAGGGCATCATTCTCCCTTGGAGAAACCAGAAGCATCCTCACGGTGAGGGTGCCCCTCCCTGGAACACACACACAGCAGCCTATCAGATTGCCAGCTGCACTTAAAGGTCAGTGGGACACTTTTTGTCCCCAAAACACAAATGGCGTTACCGGTACCGCTTGTGATGTCCAAACTTACGTAAATCGAACACAGATTTTGTATTGATGCTGCATTTACTGCGTCTGTACACCAGGCTGTCACCAACTGATATCTGTGACTCAATCTGTTTTCACTAACTAATCACTGGACATGCTAACCTGAGTGATGTGACTTGTCAGTCAGTGGTGGTAGTAACAGGGAATTACCACCCACCCATTTCCTTCAGTTAAAAAACCCAACAATAATTACTTCTTGTTTGTTCCTCAGATGAGATTCTCAGTGATGCCAGTGAACGTGTCACTGGACTCGTGCTCAGTATCTAGTCCCACTACACAGCCCAGACCAGCTCCAACTCCCCAGTATTCTCCCACACTTGATGTTTGGACAGCAGCCAGCAGAGAAGGACTATCGCTAAGGTAATTGTCAGTACAAAACAATAACTTTAAAGCCACTCTTTGACAATTATTAAACCGACACAAACACTTCCTGGTGGTAGTTACAGTAATCTGCTCACCTGTGGTTCTTCTTAAAAGTCAGGCTACATCTGTAAATAATTTTGTACAAGAAAAATGTGGTACAAGATTGTGAGGTAATAAGGAAGAAAGTCGTTCCCTCACTAAATTTACTTAGTGACCTCTGAGTACAGCACTAAATCTTAAAAATGGTGGGATTTCTCCTTTAATGCTCATGCAAGTACTATTAGTGGGTAATGAATCTTGAAAGTCTGCGTCTGTTGACAGAGTGTGCTGTGATGGATAATGGGAACAATCTCAGTGAGAGTTTTAATCCCCTTTGTTTGTTTTTAGGAAAAGTCATTTCAAGACACAGGGTCATGTGAGGTGTTCAAGGAGCAGCTCTGTGTCTGCATAAAAGGTGAATAGATGCTGAAGCAGCTCACTGATCCCGCTGTCTGACCCATGAAAGAGGAGTCAGGAAAGCGTACACAAGTGGTTCTTTAGCCTCAGAGGCTAAAGTGATAGCTCCATCACCGTAATCCCTTTCGGGGGAGCAGCTCGGGAAAAGTGATCTGGATTAGTCTCTTATACCGTAGACAATAGCTCATGGAGAGGAGAGGGTGCACAGACATCTCCACGGCACCGAGAGAAAAGAAGATGGCTCAGTTCAACTGAGGCATCTTCACTCTCCAGGGACTGAACTGCTCCATGTTCACCGTCTGTTTTAGATGTAAATTTTTACTCCTGTGTCAGGACAGTACGACTGGTCTGACTAAACAGAGCACAGTATCACCATCTACCAAATACTGCAGGGATTGAAATAATAGTGACAATACCTGTCCACCTGGTGGAACAGCGGGTCATGCCCTTGCTGTGCAGCAGAAAGATCAAAGCCTGAATTACAAAGATGGGAAAGTTAGAGTTTTAAGTTTGTTTTATGGAATAAACCTTCAGTCTAGTATTGTGTACTTTACTTTTTGTGAAAAAATCTGATCTAATCCAGGAAATAAGTTGCTTATTGTTTCTTTAATGTCTTCCGTACAGCTGCAGATCATCGCCCCCTGCTGACGTACTCACCCTCCACCTCTCCGTCACCTCTTTGTTTGATCCGTCACACATCATCCGTAAGTTTCCTCCTCAACTAACACCATTATCAGCAAAGCAGTTGTTCACTTTGATAAAAATGTTAAAAGACAATAAGCACATGACGCCATAGTGGAAACTATTTTTCCGACACTAACTCCTAACCAGGAATTGTTAGTTATTAGTCAGTTAGGGTCAGGATTTTATTTTTAAGGAGTCACCACTTCAAACCAAAATGAGCTTTAACTGAGTCAGTAAACACTGTGACAGAGGAAACGGTTGTCATGTGACCTTTTGTTTCACCACAGCAGGATGATAAGATGGAGTGAATGTGGGGTCAATAAAAAAGGCTGCACGTCTAAAGATTTGAAGGTATAAAGAAGTGGAAACATTGTGTAAGAGTTTTCCCAAAGATAAGACTGGTCGACCTGATTCAAGTCCTTTCTATGAACAGATTGTATATTATCAGTCATGTGTGGCATTGTCTCAATAGGAGGCAGTTTATTTAGGTTGGTGAGAGGCTGGTAAATAAGCTTTAGGCGTCAAAGAGACCTTAGTACAGACTCGGAGTCAGATCAACAGGAAGAAAGCCTGGGCTGGGGTCACCGACACCCCTCACTCCAAAGGTACACAAAGAGTCCAAGAAAAACACACTTAACTCTGTCTCTTTTTGACAACATTTTGGCTGCATTGTTCTCAGGGCACAGGCCAGGATGAGGGAGAGTGGTCTTGCAACAGGCGAAGAGCTTTTTGGTTGACCCCGCATAGACAGAAGAATTCGATTTATGGCAGGTTTTCCAGTGAATACTGCTGAGCATCAGTGTTTGTATATCTTAGTTCCCCAATTTAATGTGGTTCAAGTGTTTCACAGTACATTCTAAATTGATAATTGAGTACTTCAAACTACAAAAATACCCCAAATTAAAATAACAGCCATACAGATTGGAGGGAGGAGGAGGCGTGGAAGTGGGGGACCTTCTGCTTCTTCCTGATGCTGATTGGAAGCCTAAATGCTGAGTGCTCGTAAGGAAGGGCATCCTGCATAAAACTTACCAAAACAAACTTGAGGTAATAGCACTGATGAGTATCCAATGTAAAAATACAAAAGTCATTGTTTGAACGACAGAAGTAGAAGGAGGAACAGCCACGATTCAAACAATGTCTAGGAAAGAAGTTAGGCTACAGAGACAGAGAGACACTCACAGTCAGACCTGTGGTTGATTAACAGAGAGTTTCCAGAAAAGAACTGTTCCACTGAATGGCAGAAAAGTATGTGAGAGTGGTGCAAGACATGACCAAGATAGCGTATTTAAGACTGAAAAATGGGTTCAGGGAAGAACTTTTGAACCCTCACCTGCGTGGGCCACGGTGTTTAATTCCACAGGTGACAATGGGGAAAAGATAAAGGAGGGGAGAGGAATGAAGGTCGGTGGGAGCAGACGGTGAACGTGTTTGTGCGTGAGTGAGGCTTATTGAGACATGATGTGGCAAACGTCACAGGAAGTTAATGTGGATAAATTCTGCCACCAGGCTTTTTAAAGTAATAGAAATTGATGACAAGGTTGCAGGAAGAGTGGAGGAGATGAGACTGGTGTCAGTAGAACAGTGATTTGAATAGGACAATGGACAGGAAGTCAAATCTGATAAGATGTTTGGTCTGGAGGTAGTGACACTGTCTAAGCCAAAGGCTAAACCTATGTTGAAGACATTCTCATATTTTAAAAGATTTTGACATTTTATGATCAGCAGAATTTATTTCTCTATCGTGGTCAGTATTCCTAGATGAGAACAAATCCAAAGTATTCATATTAAAACAAATTCAGCTTCACATCCACCTGCATTTACTGTATACAGTGGACGTTGAAGTGCAACCCACTAGAAGACAAGACAACATGATGTGATATTACAAGGGGGAAAACACGGTCAAAGTGTTTTCCCGTCTACGCCCAGGACCAGGCAGTAGATAAAATAAAAAGCATGAAAAAGCAAAACAAAAGATTTATGGCTCTTCACCGGAGAAAGAATTGTATCGTGAAAAGGAAGACGTGCAAACACTGCAGACATATGTACAAATACAACTGCAGGATGAGCCGATGACGGACAGGAAGTCTGTCCAGATATGACCTGGCAGTTCTGTTCGAGGAATCTAAGAGGCGTCTTTGACCGAAGACAAGAATTGTTAATATCCTTAGAATCTGCTGTGCTGTTGGGTTGTTTAGAAGAAAAGACCGGTGTTGACCACAATAACAGAGCGACCTACTGACGGGTGTGAGTACACCCTCAGAGACAATCGGTGACAGTAACACACACAGTAAATGTACAGTCAAGATACGTGCTACTTAAAACATGAGTTTTCCAAGTAAGCAACTGTTGCAAGATATTCCTCGTGATATGAGTGCTCCAACTCTACTGTCCTCTGCTGGTCATTTTACCCATTTTTATAACATTAATATAAAATGTTTTCTTAATTTTAATTATTTTATAATTATCAATACATTTGTTTATATCTATGTTTTTGATGTTTAGATGGGCGGCAGGGAGTTAATTTAATTAAATTAATTAATATTATATTTCTGGGGGGCTGAAACAAATTCATTGGTTTTTAGTTATTTTTAATGGAAAAAATGCAATCAACATACGAGTGCTGTTGTGGAACGGATTAAACTCGTATCTCGAAGCCCCACTCTCTATATATAAATCACATTTATCTACATTCACTCATTATGATTTTTTTTACAATTTTCTTTTGCCAAAAAGTAATTTCTCATCTTTGTAAAAGCAACAACATCAGACCTGGGTTCCACAGCCCTGGACCCACCTCTGTCTGTAGCTAAATTCAGTCAAACAGGATAAAAGTGCATTCTTAGGAACCACGTCAGAAGGATGTTTGAAGGATGTCAGAAGTTGTAGGTCTTCTGATGTTACTCTGCCTCCCTGGAGGTTTACTAAATATATAATTTAATAGGTTTAACCAATCAAGAAGGAACTCTTACCTTCCTGTTTATGTGCCCTTTTTTTGTCATAATACCACCTTCGCCAAGGCCCTTATAGAAAATGTGCTACGATAAAACAAAGGCCTTTTCCTCATCACCGGCTCCACTGTATAAATAACACCTGAAATATCCAGGAAACTGAAAAAGGCGCATCGTAATTGTAATCAACGTTTTTTTTAAATAATTTTATTTAAAATGTTTCTTCATATAATTAATGTAGCCTATGGTATTGCTGTGGTTTTGATCGTTGTTTTTTGACATTGTTTCTATCAACTTGTAGTGGGGTATTTTTTCGGCATTTTCATACAAAAGTTCCTTAGTCATAATTAAGCCTTTACTTTCTACACATTTATCATGACGTACTGTTTGATAACATTCATACAGCCCTGAAGAGGTTTGACCTGCAATGTATTTAACTCTGTTTTAATTACATTTACTGTTTACGTGCAAAGATCCTGATTCAAACCAGAGATCAAAAGCCCGTTTGCTGGCATTAGTTTGAACTGAGATGGCACGAGTGTTTGTTGTGAAACCTTGGCGACAGTTATTTGGCTAAACATCTTTTGTAAACAGATGAAGTTTTTAGACACCTTTTCGGACACAGACCCCTGAAATGAATTCATTAAATTTCCTGTTTCTGTGTCACAGGAAAATCCACCCTACAATTCCTGTCTTCAAATGATGCAGTTGTGGGAAATGTTGGTTTAGAGTGCACAGGAAATTGTGGTGAACTTTTGTGACGATTGATGCTGACAACAATGGTTGACTTACCTTACTTTACATGGGCCGCTACGGGCCATACACAGATGCCCACTACCAGTGCTAACATCAGTATCAGTTGATCCGAGTATTTGACTGTTGCTTTTTGAACTTCTTCTGCTTAAAATTAGCTTAATTAATTAACTAGAAGATAATATTAGAGTGTTCTGTGATTTGGCCACGCCGGGGCCGCTCTAGACACCCTGGGGGCCCCAAGCAAGAGGAACTGATGCAGCGTCTAAAGCAGTTCAATCATTTTTGTCATTGATATATGGACCAATGTCAGCCGTCTGTCGTCTCCCTTTTAGCTCGAGGCCCTGGGCAATTGACTGGAATGCTCACGCCTTTGTGATGCCCCGCCACCCCGTCCATGTTTCCATTTGGCGCTAAGAAAACTAAGGTGGTGAGAGAAAGACTGTTGATAATGTGAGCTGCACAGCCCAGTATATAGTAGGGTATGAACTTGGATCAGTGGAGAAGGTGAAGGAGAGCTGCGAAAATGTAAAGAAATCCAGTAGCAGACCAAATGTAAATATATGTAGAAAACTGTCCAGCCACACTTGATAGAAAAAAAACTGTCTCGTGTGCAACATTTTCCACAAACAGTTTTTTCCTCCGCAGCTGTTTAAACAGCCAAACAAACAACCGCACATATCAGAGAGAAAGACGGCGATTTCAGGGGTGCCGGGTCGACGGGACACCCTGCGGGACGCTTGCTCTTTCCTCTGAAAAGTTCCTCTTCTC
>NC_024325.1:8900509-8910870 GCF_000523025.1 Cynoglossus semilaevis | reverse complement strand
CCTTGTCCTCTTCAGGGCAGCAGAAAAAAGGCAGAATAAACCTAAAGCAGACATCTGAGAAGCTCTCAGTGTCCCAAACTGCACAGCTGAATAAAAGACATGCCAGCAGATTGTTGTAGTGAAAAGAGAACTGAGTTTGAGTTTGTCGTAGTGCATGCTAACAATCTTCAGCTTTTTATTTTGACACCATTTACGTACCAAGGTGTACCAATGTTGACTTTTTATCTACATGCAGTACAGCAAATATACAAAATAAATCAAATCAAAAATGTTCACCTTTGACCCAGCGCACACTAACTGCTGTATGGCTGGCCTATCTAAGGAAGTCCTCTTTTGTTTTAATATGTCATCACAGCCCTAATGATGATCCGTTAGACCTCCGCCGAAAGGAAAAAGTCAGGGGAAGTATTTGAGGTTTCTTCCCTTCCCTCATTGTAAAGCGTCAGACCTGGGGTCTTAGGGGGGCCATCCATTGGTAGGCAAGAGTCACTAATCCTGCCGCAGCTCCCCCGGGAGGGGAGGGGAGGTGCGGTGGTGAAACAATATATGGAAAATATTTCACAAGGTTCTGGTAGGGTCAGGGCGCTCTGCCACAGAGGGGAGACGCTGTTGATTTTGATTTTTTTTCAAGTGACTTGAAGCAGGCTTTAAACTCTAGTGTCATTTAAGAATACTCAGGATACAGATACAAACATGAAAGACGTGTGTATGTTATGATAGTGTTGAGGAGAAATGGAGGGACCAGTGAGGCGGAGGCAGAACCTCTGTCTGTGTTCAGGGTCAGGGACGTAGAGGTTTTTCCTCATACTGTGATTCTGGGACAAGATTCAAACCCATGATCGATGTCGCCACTAGTCTTCAACTCCAGTCCTCACAGTTCACACTGCCGTTCTAGACTAAAACTAAAGTTTCTGAAGTAGGTTTTGTTTCAAACGAGCAGAGAGATGGCCATAGATTGGAGATACCAATAATGGTTTCTGGTCTGATACTCCATGGTCTGCAGTGGTTAGCTAGTGCTGTGTGTTGTCTGCTGAACGTCAACAGTGTCAGCAGTTTGGAGGTGTTTTACATCAAGGGCGTAGACAGATTTACTGTAAGGTTTACTCTGTTACCTTACCAACAATAAAAAAAACACCTGAGGACCAGCTGAGCATTGAATACTCGGAAGATTTCACACTTTATTAGGGGTCAAATTGTAGATTAGATCTATTTAACTAATATTATGTGAATTAATTCTAATATTTAACTCAGTTTAAGTGACACGTTGTCTCCCGAAAAAAAAGGAGACAGAGTTTTGTTTCATTAAGGCAGAAAGGTTAAATATAATAAAAATAATTATTTTTTAACAATAATTGTAATATATTTAATCCTAAATGGTATTGATATATTTTCTAATGCGGTGACAGTTACACGTTGAAGGAGTTTCCTTCTGGTTTGAAAAAGTCGTCTGTTAATAAAAAAAAAATAGAAGAAAAAATGTTGATGTGAAGTTCGTACTATTTATACCAGTACAACACTGCCTACCAGTTAATTGCGTATGTATTCAAACCAAACTTTAAAAAAAATGTTATTAGTTATCAGTAAATACATATATGAACGAATGAAATGTATTTCATGACAAGTTTATTAGGTGACGTTTCTGGTTGTTTTTTTTACACATATTTATTTTCAGAAATGGAGTCATAACTTATTTAGAAGATGACCCATGTTCAAAGTGCCTCCCCCCCCCCAGGACTGTTCATGTGTGGATGCACGGACAAAAAAAACACGAGGCCAGACCCAAGTCAAAGTGAGGCAAACACATTTAAAATTTATTAGTAACCACCATTCATCCTTCAACCAAAAATAACTGCTGCACAGATCAGGTCAGGTGGTTCTCTGGCTCTGGGAACAGAATCTGTGACGACAAAAACCACAGTGGTGACACCAGCGGCCAGTTGTATTTTCTTCTCATAAACCGAAGACCATTTCAGAACAGAAGGAAAACACGCCATCCCTAATAAAAATAATTTATAAGATTAATTAAATTAAACTCTCTAAAATACAGAGTTGGAAAAAACATATTTCTAAGAAAATAAAAAAAAAAAAAGAAGTTTATCTTGACAGCCATAGATGTATGTCCTTTCTAACCACTCCACAGGGATACCTTTAAACAACAGCTAATCTCAGACATCTAGAGAAGAAGAGGAATGTTAAACATTCCCTGATAACAGTAGGAACTACGACCTCGACAGACCCACAGGACACTGGTCACAGCAGGTCGCCGGAGACAAACATTATGGAGGGAAGGCTAAACGGTTAAAAGGGAATTTCATTTTCTTATCTTTTCTTGTTTACTAAAAATCAACGTGGACGTCCTCCGTGAGCGTTGTAATACCATTTTGATAATTTACGATGAGAAAATTAAAAAGATAAATACCTGTTAAAACAACAGTATCTGCATATTGTTAACGTAGCACAACTGTGTCATTTTTTGGTAAATATCTGGCAAACACTTGCTAAATTGGCAGGGTTAGCGATGGTTGGTTTGATATTGTTATCTGTATAAAGGAACATTTAAGGACTTTTAGGACTTTTATTGGAGCAAATCCCTAAAGTTAGCATCAAACTCAGGTGTGTGTATGTTACAGTAGTCCATATTTGTACTTGTTTTTGGTTAAAATGAGACTGCAGAAACTAACTATTTGTGAAAAGGATTTTTCACATTGTCATCAACAGACAGCAGTCTGACAGTAGCAGCTCTGAATTAGTTGCTTGTTTTTACAACGTCTTGTGGAAATATTGTTTCACAGCCCAGAGTGATTCCTTGTTTGGGTTTCCCTGATCCTGAATTCTCTCCCAGATGAACTGCAGACCAAACCACTAGACCAGATTATTAATATTTATCACTCAAACTTCCTGCCATGAATTATACTCAACAACAGATGTGAATATGACAATAGCTGAAACGAATGACTTGATGTTTATTTATGAAAAATTAAAAAAACAAACATGGAGGCCACCACCATAATGTCCATAACCTTTGACAAAGGTGACGTTTGTACAGCACACTGTGCAGAGTCACTCAGCGGTGAGGGGTTGCACAGAGGTTCTATTTTCACTTCTATTTTCATCTTTGGAGCAACAGCTCTGCTCACAGTCACACAGAAGGACCTGCAGCATCACAGACAGCATAGACAGATCATTAAATCCACATTTGAATAGATGACATTAACAGTTTTAGATGAGAAACATTTGTGTTTCTAGCAGAATGGAAGGCTGCCAACCTGCTCACTCACTCACTCCATTTCCTCAGGAATCCAAATTATTCTCTCTGTCGAGGCCGAGGCACGTGTTCACAGCAGACCTGCTCATTAGGCAGCTGTCAACACCCAATACTGGGATGTGACGGGGAACTGCAGAAGAAGGACACGTGTATTTATGATGAAGTACTATCAAGGGTTGCTGTAGTGCGGGGGTGTCAAACATAAGGCTTGTGGGCTAAAACCAGCCCACCAGGTTGGGCCGCTTGATGAGTTTTGAAAATAAAATAAGAAAAACACAAATCCGGTCCGGCCCACTTGACATCTAATTAGGTTGTATGCGGCCTGTGAACCTCGTGTTTGACACCTGTGCTGTAGTGGAAAAGGCCTTTTATTAGTGGATTAATGTGTTTCAATGAAACTTTTACCTCAACAGTCCGAGGATCTCTGCTGAAGAATCACAGACCATTCATGTTGTTCACGTGTTCTCTGATTAATAACCAAGCTTTAAGGTGTGGAGAACATTTTATTTGTGGCACAATACGGTGTGATCGAGTTACAAAGTAACATTTTCTAAGCTCTAACCAGTCGTCCGTGAGCATGACAGTCTGGTTTAACCTGGTGACACAGACGGAGTCGTTCTCTCCAGTCTCTCCCTCAGACATCGTCTGTTACTGTTTGTTTTATTGTTTTATTGTATTGAGATATGACACAGGGCCGCTCTGCACTGCAGACCCCGACCCGGTCTGTGACCCAGGGTTCAGTCTGTGAGAGGGAACAGAGCCACGTCACACAGGCCACAGGTGAAAGGTCTCCTCAGCGCCCTGTGTAACGCAGTGACATTATACAGGCCCAGCTCAGCAGGAGGATGTGAAATTCAAAACCAAATTTTGTTTGTTTACAAGTAGGGGGAAGAGAGTGAGTTGGGGACTTGGAGATAAGGAAAACCTTGTCCTGTTTGCTGATAAAATACTTTTTTTAGCCTTGTGGTAATTAAAGGTTTTAAAAAAAAATCTAGGATACAGGTTTGTTAAAGATCAGTTGTAGTAAATGTTCCTGCTCTAAAAATGCTTCCTCCTCATATCTGTTTTTCTGCAATCATCCATGTCCTCCAGGTGACGATAAGTAGGGAACAAACTGGTCGTTCTGTCAGATAGAGCCATTGTTGAGCAGCATTCGTCAGGGAAAGTAGTTCAGTTTTGACAAAGAGATCCTGTTCTGTACAGCACTTATGTAAGAAGCCTATGTATCAGGACAGCTTTGATTTATTCTTTGTCTATTCTGGTACACTGCAGCCTGCAACTCTACGTTGTTAGTTTTGTTTTTTACCCTGGCAGATGATTTTCTTTTTGCTGTGATGCAATTTATTAGACTGTGTTTTGCTGCTGTATTGTTTTGTACTGTATATAAAAGTACTTGTTTATATTAAGTACTGTATCTGATGAGTGTAAAATATGGGTTTTCTTAAGATAGACATTTGTGGAGACGCAAACATATAGTGTATGAAGTAGATGTAAATGGTGAATAAATAGTAAACAGTGAACTGACGTAATCATAATCTTGTCCTTTTCCAAAATCATCAAACTGATGTCATTCTCATCAACTATTTAGTGCAACTTTTTTAGTGTTTTGCATACTTTTAATTTGCTGCTACTCTAATTACTTAAATTAAAGGGTAAAGTCATTTAAAATGTCTGACATGTCCCAATAAAAATACTACAGTCTAATTTGAATTATCATAAAAATAACTTTTATTCATATTGTTGACGAGTGGGACCCGACCCTCAGATTTATCTTCTGTGCTCAGGGTGTGTCGCGTTAGCAGTGACATCTGAATAAAGAATGACCTGAACTGTACTGTTACGATCAGAATGTTTTCATTCATAGAGTTCCATAGAGTTCAGTGAGTGACCAACAGTACCAAACCAGAGCGGCTTAGAAAAGGACAGGGAAGTGCAAACGTACACACACACACACAAAAGTCCCTAAAGGGGAACGAGGAGAGACACCTTGTCCTCTGTGGGACAATGGGAGCCCAAACCATTCTACAACAGAATACGACAGGAAGGGAGGCTGGGGCAGCAGAGTCGAAGCAGGCAGATAGTCAGTGAGTTCACCATGACCAGTTGTTCTTTTTAAGATTCTGCAGAATGCTGCATGCTGCTACAGACCGGTCTCCCTGCAGTGACCTGGCACCAGGCCCTGGAATCCCTTTGTGTTGATGTGATCGCAGACACTGATTACATGTCTTCCTCTGAACATAAAAAAAGAAAAAGTTTTATTAATATCAGGGAAGAAGACAACTGTATTAGTCATTATCAAGGAAACTTTAACCTCTGTGGACGCTTTGGCAAGACTATGTTCCACATCAGTGGTTTCCTCAAGATATATATAATATGATTGGATGTACGGCATGAAAACAGTGGTTAAGTTAGGGAAGTGTTTCCTGATTATTTTCTATCATGCCCTGGGGACAGAAATGTTTCCACACCCGCCCTCCGACCCACACCCCTGCGAATTGAATTACTATTGAGAACCTGATAACATTTTTTAACATATTTTTATTTGTACAAACCACAGTATGAGTTGCTGGAGGTGTACAGTGTGCCATATTCCATTGGAAGCCCCTCATGCCCCACCTGGCACCTCACCACGCCCTCCCAGGGGGGCCCGCCCCACTATTTGAGAAGTACTGAGTTAAGCTAACAGAGTACAGCAAGAAGTGTGTGTGTGTGTGTGTGCGTGTGTGTGTGTGTGTGCGTGTGTGTGTGTGTGTGTGTGTGTGTGTGTGTGAAGCATGTACCATCCTGGGATTAGCTCCAGCTAACTACTACAGTGAAACAAATTCAACAGCAGGTGATTAATTTCTGACCCATTTTGTAATTCCTAAGAGGGGATATATCACCTCATTCTGGTAACAGGGACACAGCTCACTGTTTAGGAATGACACTTTCCCAGATTTGACACCTGCTGTGACAGCGCCCCCCCCAACCCCCACCACCCTCCCTCCAACGGAGACATTACGTGTGTGGTACTCTTTCCTCCTAAGGAAGCCAGAGGAATGTGTATATTTGTGAGTTTTCTTCAGAAATGGATCTCCAGACATCCTTTGTGTCTGTCTGTCTGTCTTTGTCTCCCCTCAGCTCTGTCCTGCAGTGCCGGCATCTCCTTCGGTCTGCTCACATGCAGGAAGTGGAAGTTGAGCGTTCAATTGTGCAAAACGGCCAAACACTGATCAACAAAAACCCTCTTGGGATTCCATCTCCTCTCATAACAAACTAAGTCATGAGTGTGGAGAAGTGCTGCAGCTTTGGTCTTTTTTTGGCTGCAGAGCTGCTACTGACATGACCAGGCTGGAGTGAATCTACCTACACTGGAATTTTTAGATAAATATTTCCTCGTATAAGTTGAACACACACCGTGGGATGATGTGATTTATTTTTACAGTATACGTTCACTACATCACAATATAGAATTATATTTATTTATTTTCATTTTAAAGCTCATGACCTGTCAACATTCCCTAAGCAATCTACTTTGCAACCTACATATCGGGCCATGGGTTTTGTTGTTTTTTTCTGTGGGTCAAAGGTAGGGGGAGAGGGGTAAGGGGAAAGAGACAGAGAACAAGAGAGACCCGTGATTTATTTTCTTAGCTGAAAACCCCAGGATGCTGGTCCAGCTCTGACCCCCAGCAAGAAGATGAAACTCTGCACCACTAAAACCTAAACCACCGCTGGCATCACAGACATGACGTGACAAAAAATGAAAAAATAATATTTTTAAGAGACGCTGTTGTAATTTGTGACTTGAACACTTCAAAACCAGATTTTGATTTAATTATTGAGGAACAACTAATAATGACTGTTTAGAAAAGCAGTAACAAAAACTGCAAATGTAGTTCAATTTCTATTCCATTATCTTTTATAGGTTTGACTTATCATTCATTAGGGCTGTGGAGAACAGGTCACCGTAATATACAGTACTAAAAGGCCAATAAAAAATGTGATTAAATACTTGATGTACTTGTACTGGAGTGCATCTATCGAAAAATAGTGTAGAAACTGTGTACCTTATTTGGTTAACACTGTGGTGATCTGCCAGGTCCAGGTTGTTGAAAACAGAATCCTGAAAATCAATGTTTGTCATTAAGTGGAGTTATGTTTATGGCATCAGGTGCAGCACGGACTCCATCCTGAGCTGAAGTGAATTTAAACACAACATCAGACTGTGATTGCACCTCTGAAGGTATTTATTGCCTCACATTCCTTGTGTATGTATGTACTACTGCCACACTACAAAAAAACATAGATTTTTTTTTTGTATTTATTTTGTATTTATTCTTTCTTTTTCTCACGTTTTTTTTTTATTTTAAATATTTATCAGGCTTTTTTCTGGCATGTTCTTTTTTCTTTTTTGATTATATCCTACCCTAGCCCGTTTCGTACTGTGTTTCATATACATATATAGGTATATATGTATATATATGTATATATGTATATATATATGTGTGTGTATATATATATATATATATGTATGTATGTATATATATATATATATATGTATGTATGTATGTATTTATATATATATTATAGATGGAGCCTGGGCTCGATCAGCAGCTGTTTCTGGGAGTTCCTCCTGACTCTCCTCTGTCATCTACCTCCACTGTCTAATGAACTGCCACCACTGCCTCTCATTTGGTCGTATAACAGGTGTTTAAACGCGAGCAGTCGACTGTGCACATCATCCTCTCTGGTCTAACAGATGCGTCTGCTGCCTGGTGTTTCAGCCCAGTGTGAGTGACACTGTTGGGATCCAACCTCACACAAACATCCACATCCCCTCCCACACCGCGTTAATAAGTAAAAGTGTAGCATGCTCTTTTGTCTTGCCTGGAGCTGCGTCGCTCCTTCACATACATGTGAGGTTTATATTTAGCATAGTGTAGCATAACAGTGTCAAAGGGTGTTGTGTGGGTTGATGTGAGGAGTTACTGACAACATTGTGAGCAATGACCCATGTTTGGCAAAAGCATCCGCACATGCATGGGGTTAGATTTGTCACACACACACACACACACACTCCTAGAGACTACATTTGGTGCTTTTACAAACACACAGAATGAAAAGGAGTGTGGAGAAAAGGGGGATAAAGATGCAGCAGTTGTCCCCCCCACCCCCCCACCCCCCCACTACAGGGAAGCCCAGCCCGCAGACAGCTCTGCGTGATGCTGCAGCAATGTTTTATTCAACATCTCAAACATGGATTCTCCTTTTCACTGCATTCACATGCTTCAAGGAAAATGAAGATTTTCGGGGGGGGGGGGGGGGGGAATAGGCACGTGTATCTGGACAGGATGTGATGTCGTGTTCGCGAGTAGTGGAATTCAGCTCAGCACTTGGTCCTCAGTGGATTAGTGGGTGTGCTACTTCTGCACCTCCACTGTTGCCTTGTCTTTGTATTCTATTGTTGGTACAGCAGGTGATAGATTAGTCAGCAGGGGGAGCCCTCCTGTCTCTGTTTCTCTCTCATGCCAACTAATCAGCAGGAGTCCTTTTAATCACTTGCACATATTCATGATTTGTCTCACCTAGGCTATGAATTATAAAAGACTCTCATTTCCACTGCAGAACAGTGAGAAGAGACACAAGGAATTGTCTTCCACCTTTATTGCCTTTCGCCTCATCTCATTCTCGTATGCACCGCTGGCACAATGAGCACACAGATGGGGAGAAATCACCCGCCTCCAATCTGTGTGGAACAACATCCCACACATGGTGCTGGAATGTAATAAGTGAAGATGATAAAAACCATTGTGGTGCCCCCCCCCCCCCCCCCCCAACAGCAAAACACCAATGACACAAACAGAGAATAAATTGGACGAAAGAATATTCCTTTTTTTTCACTGTAGAACCACAGCAGCCATGATGCATATGTAAATGCTCTATTTGGTTTCTTTCTCCTGAAATCATTTGACTAATTATTACCCAGCTAAGTACGACAGGAATATTGTGACAGCGTTCTGTCGCTGAAAATGATGAGGCATCAGAAGGGAGTGAAATGTCTCTGACCTCTGCTCTGCCCTGGTCAAATGAAAGCTATTATGTTTCCCTCCACACCTACAGCCACATGACTGATGAAGGTCATTAACAGGTTGCAGTGTAACTGTTAATCTTTAGCTGCTCCCGTCCCTCGCCAAAACAGTTATCGTGGACAACAAGATGTTGATTTAGTTTGCAGTTTTTACCAGAACCTGGCCCATATTCCTTAATCTTCAGGACGCTGGTCGTTTCCATCAGGGAGTGTGTGACACTCAGTGAACAGGGGGGTGATTGAAAACTGAAATTAAAATTGATCGAGTCTGTGAGAATGTGGCCATGGAGCAGAGGAGCTGTGATTTCACATTTTATGGTGTCAGAAGACGTGACTTTACAGCTGTGTTGCTGCAGTGTTTCATTTTTATTTTATTTTTTCACACGTCTGAATCCTATGTTTTGACACATTTAATCGCAATAAAATGACTGGAACTGCATTACTGCAGGAAACGATCCCTGTAAAACCAGGGAGGAGTGAAGCTCTGCGCTGCGGTGCTTGAGTATCTGCAGGCTCTGGGTCATTGGAACTGTTACACCCCAGCACAGAGGGAGGAACAGCAGGGCTCAAGAAATGACTTCCTGCTCACGACTGCACCCACACACTCAATCTGCCACACAGTGCCATCGTATCTGACACGGCCTCACTGGGACCCTCTGGGCAGTCCCTTTTTTTTTTTTTTTTTTTAAACTTATCTCCACCACTCCACTGAATTACCTCCGTCACTGAAAATAAATCAGCAACCGATTATTAGGACAGAAATAATCCACAAACGTAGGCAAAAATCTTTCTTTCAGGACATTCAGCAAACATTTACAAGTCCATCTGTAATGTTCAACTAACTCGATAATCTATTAGTTACTGATATAAGGTCAAGTGTGCAGAGCTAAGCTAAAGTCAAAGCAGGCACTAAATATTTCCACACATTAACTGATAACTGTAACGTGTCAGACAGTGAAAGTGAAGTGAAGATGATCACATGCAGCCAACTGATCAGTTTGACCTTGATACACACGTTTACCAGGG
>NC_024325.1:8897175-8900502 GCF_000523025.1 Cynoglossus semilaevis | reverse complement strand
CTGCTCACTCTGAATCAGGTGTCAGACATTAAACCACTGTCTGAAAAGTCTTCTGTAAAATATTACAAGCAGCATAACAATATTGGAACGTGACCTGGAGGATTCATGAGCTCAGGCATTATATTTGGAGCGCTTATCGGACGTGCTTCAGTAGGTGGTTGTCCAAGTGAAGTGGATGTTCTGGTCAAAGAAAAGGCACATGATGCAGGCAGAAAACACACAAGTACATCCCTGCAACAATGGAAAGGGTTAATTAGCTGTAGCTGCCCTGAGGGGCATTCTCTTAAGGTAACATTAAACATGGGTGTAGTTAACATAGTTTACATACAGAGACAAGTGCTGAGGGCTGGCTGTTAAGGTTTTGATTGGTCCTTTCATGTGTTAAAAAACAAAAATCTCACAGAACAACAGCAACCCAACAGTACATCCTGCCCCAGTGCATTTGCCCTCGACATTATGAATTTTATACCATATGTTATTGAAAGTGTCAGCCTCCGGTGGTAAAGTTACAATAAAGTTGTGGTTGATTATCCATCATCAGAGTATGCAGGTGTACTGCATACTACTGCACTGAGGTAACACATCCTGATCCTGAGAAGACCATCGTCCTCATACTGGACATTATTCTTCCTCTTTCTGAAGCCAAATCAAACCATAAAAGAAAAGGTATAGACCACATGAGCCAAACTCAGGCCCGGGGGCCAAATCTGGCCCGCAGTGTAATTTTATTTTGCCCATGAGTTCAGATCAAATGTGTACTATAGTTGGAGGATTTGTGGTATCAGCATTGTATGCACTATGTTTTAGTGCATACATTTTTTGTTGTTGTCCTGTGTAAAATAGGAACTGGAAAGGCTACAGATAAGAGAGACATAATAAGAAACAAATACCACTGATATGTGTTTTAATTCAAATTGAATTTCTCATGTGTTTATAATATTAAACTTTGGTTGTTCCAGATTCAATGTTTAGGCAAAACTAAAGTTTGTTTCCATATGGAAAAATTCTACATTACAGATCTGGAGAGTAGGGAAAATTAAATGATTATGACACCACTGGGAAAAAAGATGGAAAAAATACCAATGATTGACATTATTTGATAAATAAAATAACAATGGCTCTGAAACAATTCCGTACAACAAAGCTCTGGTAGCTTAGGATACAGGACACATGGACGCCTTTGAAGAGGGCTGTATCTTTGTGAAGTTTGGTGTGATGTAAAAATAGAGACATTGTGACTCACATTAAAACAATGAAGCGCAGCGGAACACAGGCGCTACCTGCAGGAGCAGGAGCTGCAGTGAGCAGGTACAAAGAAACAGGCTTTTGTATTGAGTGTTTATGGAGATCAAGGATCAACAGTTTCTTTTGGGACTGGCGCTCAAATTCAATCTCTGGTTTTAAGGCTTGCTGACTTATTCAACTTCAACTGATTTGATTAAGTGGTTAAAATACTCAGAATTTATCCAAAAATGGAATGGAAGTTATGATGTGAGGTCTACAGCAGAAAAGCACAGAGGAAGTTTAGGTCTTGAAAAATAAATGTAAAGTACTTTCATTAGAAGACATCCTCAAAGAAATGCTGGGAAAATGGGGTGAGACAGGAAATGAACAGTGAACCCAACATGAACCTCGTATTAATTTAGCCAGACGGCAGTGTTTACCATCGTTCGTCAGTTAATAATGTTGACAAGAGAGAAGGATTCCAAAGAAACAGTTTAAGGTCACATTGGTGTCATGAGAGAAGTCGAATGTCAGCTTTATTGAGAAATCATATACTTTCTAAAAATGAATCAGAAACCAACATTCCTTCACATCCAAAAATTCCAAGGTCATAGTGGTTACTGGAATTTAAATTATTAATCAGAAGATTGGCCCTGGCTCTCTGGATGTCTTTACAATATTGACTTCTTAATTATCATCATCATCATTATTATTACTGTTGTTATTATAATTATACAAATATGTTCTGAACAAAATCGATCCATAACATTTAAGAAATACCGACATGTTAATGTAAGATGTGTCCTTATTTTTTAGAGAAAGTTTGAATCTTAATCTGTAATTTTAATACAGAATTTTCCTTTCTGATACTAGTGATCTAAAGTCTTTGGCGCCATCTAGTGTTTTTATTTATGTGATACAGCATTTGCTGAACCAAATGTTTGGGGGAAAAGATTCAAACAGAATCTGGTAGTACAGTTTCATTTTTTAATTTATATACTTTGAGATACTGGTATAAGAACTTTCTACAAAAACATCTAAATCAACCATGACGATTAGAGTGACCACCTGTCCCGATTTACGTTGCATTACACAGTGGGAATTTAACATTTTGTCCCACTTTTTCATTCTACATCACTTAATTGAAAATAAACTATTGTTGTGTCTGGCTGCTTATTAATGCAGTCCATAGCAGTGATAGGCCACTTCGTAGCGGTACCTGATAGGCTGAGTGGTGTGTCAATCAAACTGCTGACTCGCCGCAATAGCACACACTTTAGCGTCAGAAATTGTGGAGCGCGTAGTTGTTTTGATACTGTAAAGGCGCTTATGTGAAGTATTTCGAAAAAAGAAGTCGCCACCTTTTGGCTGAGATCGGTGGGTGGAGATTCTGCAACTGGTGTAGGAACGGCATTTCTATCGGACATGGTGGTAGATCTGATGGGAAACTACACGGTGCACGTGAGTCTCGCACAACAAGTACACAACAAACATCCAAAAGTGTGCAGTATTTCTCTGCAAACCAAATAACACTGAGTTGGAAAAAATTACGGCAGTAGATGTTACCTGTGTTTACCGTGCAATACGATATGAACATTCATATCGGTCAACCGACTACCAATGTGTTTCAGAAACTAATGCTAACCATAGTGCTGAGAAAGGCTGTTGGCCTGCCACCTGCTGGATTGTGCTGAAAAATCTATTTGGTGACAGGAATTTTTTATATCCATGTTTTCGTCAAAGATGGCCATATGATCCACAGGAGTTGTTGGCTTTTACAGAGACATATTTACATTGTTGAATTTGACATCAGGTAATATTTTGTTGTTGTCTTATTAGCTTATTTTATGTTACATGTGGGTACTATAGTCTTTGTTTTGTGGAGGCAAAAGGTGCTTGTGAGTTGGTTTAAAAAAATAGGGTTGGCTTTAAATTATTGCAGCTGTCCATCATTGTCCCACTCACACTTGCTATTTTTTGTCGGTTTGAAGGTGGTCACCATGAGGTAATAGTGGCCTAAGCTATGTCCATTTTTTTAGTTAAAATTCAGAAAAAATACACTAATTTGAATTAAACTTCTTAGCTATGTCCATTTCTGTTGTT
>NC_024325.1:8868389-8897075 GCF_000523025.1 Cynoglossus semilaevis | reverse complement strand
AAAAGTATTTTATATGAATATTTGTAAGTTTGATGAAACCTTTTATAAAACTATATAAAATCCTCCATGTTTCTCATCAAATTAGAGTATTTAGAGAATATTTTTTTAAATTTTTTAATAAAATTTTGACTAAGATTTTTATAAAATTATTTTTCATCGTTCTTCACTTCTACAGCTGAATCCTTTTTAGGATGTGTCAGGAGCTGGAGTCAATCTGATCATTCGCTGGGGCAAAGTTGTGATACATTCTGGCCTGTTCACCAGTCCATCACCAGGCCTCGTATAAAGACAAACAACCATAACCATTCACAGACACAGTCACACCTGCGGTTAATTTAGTGAGCGCCAACAGTGTAACAGTTAGCAATGGTTGCCTCGCAAGCAAAGAGCAGAGTCCTATGTTCGATTCCCTGAGGGACCACCTTAGGACAGCTGTCCCAATTGTAAATCGCTTCAGAGAAAAGTGTCTACTAATCCTTAAAATGAAAAAAAGAGAAAGAAAATAAAATAAAATAAAAAGCAAATGACTCATGTAACAGCAATAACGTCATTAAGAAAACAACAAATCCACTTAGCACAATTCAGCCCAAGGTGCAGCAAACACCAAAGCTTCAATGAAAACAATTATTTTGTTACGTCACTTTTTGTCCCGTTTCTTTCATTGAAACACTACAGCTGTGTAAAGCCGCAGTCAAACTCATTGTATGTGATCATACTGATTCTGATAATAAAATGACAATAACAATAAAAAAAAGACAGAGTGCTTTTTACTCACCCGCTGACTGTTTGTCCTTCGACGCCAACCTCCTTTCGGATCCTACGAACTGTCAGTTTTTCTGTTGTACAATCACCGTGTGGAGCGACGGTTCTCTGCGCATTTGTTCCTTCCGCTGCATAAGATCCACTCTGGTGGATGTAAGTGTATGGCAGTGGTTTCGGGTTTCTCTGCTGTCTTGGTTTGAGAACTGAAGTTTGCCAACCAAGTGTGGCGACGAGTCGTTGCAAATAGCATGCAGTCCCAGCAATAGTTTGGAGTTCTTTTTCGAGCCTTTGAGCCAACGGTCCGCTGCTACCTGAAATTTACTTTGAAAATTGTCAACAAAACCTTTTCAAGGTTGTGACTTGTCAACTTCCGGATTGGTCCACCTTTCCTAACAAGGTTCAGTTTTCTAGAAAAGTCCGTCATGAAAATTGTTTCTTAAGTAAATCTGCAACCCCAATCAACTATTCTCTATATACAATTTGATTATAAGGAAATAAATAGTCATGATTCCTAAACTTAATAGATTTGCTAATTTTTGAATAACAATTAGCTACACTGGAATTTACTTGCAGTAAAAAGTTCGGTTGTTGGCACTTCTTATTCTCTCTTTAATTTTTGAGTAAATAATGAATGTTGATGTCTTAATACTTTCTGAGGCTTCTTTCCCCAAAAAAGCAAAGACATAATTCATATAACAGACAGTGCATGCTTTAATACTAAAGTACATCTGCATTGTGACCTTTAACTGTTGCATAAAGATTTGTCATAATCACAGCATCCTGTAAGGATCTCTGGGAGCTGTGTGTAATTTCAATTTTCAAATGTCAGACTCTATTAAAAATGGGAGAAATGCAGAAACGCACTGATTTGTGCACTTTACAAAAGAGAAAATCAGAGGCTAATAAATATTAGCGCACGCCGGGGCAGAAATCAGAGTTTACTGGAAAGTGACCCCAACTGACAACTGTTACTGCAATTAAGTGAGCGTTAGTAAGGGCTAGGTTACGTTTTAGAGTTTGGTGGGTTTAGTTAGAGTGAATGGATTCGGGTTAATAAGGTGAAGTGAGTTATTGTTAGGTTGTACAAATGCAAACAAAAATTAAACGATCAAATTTGGTAAATTATATGTTAGAGTTTGGGGTTAGAGTCAAGATTGGGTTTGGGGGATAAGTAAGGTTTAAGTTAGAGTTTGGGTTAGTTGGGGTAATCTCTAGACCATAATTTATTGAAGATTTAATTTAGTAGATTTGATCTTCTATTCATTATATTTTCTATATGTTATTTTTCTACTTTTGGTAAAACTGATTAGAGAAACGTACAAGAATGAAGAGCTGAAGAATCCTCAGATGAAAACATCTTCAATAATCCAGCCCTGACCAGTGACCTACCTCTGAACTTCTTACCATTAGAACGGCAGTTAACTAAATAAAGGAAACCAGGACGAGTGTTGTGCGTATTACATTTTCTTTAGTACTTTACATATAACAGGAAAATACAAGGGTTGGTTTTCAGTAGAGAATACAGGAAATTGAAGAGTGCTCTGTACATGAACACGTTACAGTGTCTGGATTGTGATGGTGCGGGGTAGTGGGGGTGGTGGGGGTGACTTGGCACAGCCGACTGAGTCATGCACACCGTCCAGTTATCCATGAAAAGGACAAGGAAACAAGATCTGTCATCAACTCACCTGTTGTTAGAAGTTTCTATTAGCAGCTGAAATATATATAAAAAAAAATGTATTTCTGATATATTACCAAAAAACCCAAAACTCAAAATTTAGGAAGTAACAAAAGAGATTTAAAAAAAATAGGAATAAAAACATATTTACAGAGTGAGACTATATAAGTAAGGAACAAAACAACTGCTATTAGACACTTGGATTTGGACTGGACTGAAAACAGTGCTGCTGGATAAAGGTACTGAAGTCCAACTAAGAGTCAAGAAAAAACAAAACAGGAACTGATCTTTAAAACGGCTACATTTCTGTCATGACCATCAGGACTGGATTCAAAATGCTGACAATTTGAACCAAGTGGACTTTAGAGGAAGCAACAAGGGCCAGTAATTAACTTCAGCTTTCATGATGGGAGACACGGACACCTCAAATGTACAAGACGGCAGCTGAAACAACTAAACTCTGTTACAGTTTTTGTGCAGAACTTTTTTTTTTTTTTAAGTTTTATAAAAATATAAAAAGTATGTCATGTCATCTGATTATTTTAGTTAGCCAAAGACAGCATGAAAGGCAAACAGTGCAAAATAAAAAAATGAATAAAAAAAGGAAGCTAAAAGCTGCCACAACCAATTAACATATAATTAACCAAACACGGCATTGCTTTTGAATTAGATTGCTGGGTTAGTCACAGAAGAATGCTTAAAACAGTTGAACATAAATAGTAAAAATATACCACACACATCCTAGCCAATAAATTGCTTGGAATTGTAAAGTTTTAGTTCAACTGTAACTCAAACTTTGTGTAGTACAAGCTTAGATTTGGACAAAATATGGGAAAAATACCATTGAGTTTGAGCAGAAATAAAGAGACATTATTCAGAACTATAGATTAGAAAAAAGACTAAAGGTTAATTTCTGACCCATCCTGCTTCCTGTTAAAGCCATATAGTTAGGAGGTTATGATTTCATGTGGCCCACAGGTTGTGTACTGGACGTGGGCCACTGCATACCAGATGTAGTGTAACTGAGATGTGACCCACATCAGGGTGCTACATGTGGTTTAAAAATTACCAAATGTGGGCCACAATAGTTTTTAAGGGACCAAATTGTCACAAATGGACCATCTTTCGTTTTCGCCTCACCGGGGGCATTTTGCATGTACCTTTTGCAGCACCACTGTTTTCCACTCATACTTCTAAACCACACGGTGATGAAAAAACAACAGCATGACAACATGGAATGACCATGATTGTTCAAATGATGAGGGAAAATCAATCTGATCATCCTTGTTTCTGACCGTACAAAAACATTACTCCTCCAAAAAACAGACCCGGCTTCAACTGTAGAAGAGAATATAAAGGCTATTCCTGTCTCACCTTCAGGGTTCTGAGGCAAAGCAAATCCTCATGTTTGACAATCAGATGTGATACTAGGCGGTTAAAAAAGCAACACTTTTTTCAGGACCCGCCTCCTCACTCACTGTAAAATATTTAGCACATCAGCTCGGCAGCCTCCTGCTTGGACAACAGCAGTTTACACCTTGGGTGACTCTCGCTTTCTCTCGTTCATACGATTATATATATATACTGTATATACACAATACACTAGAGAGGAATGTGTGCGTGTAGGCCTGATAACATGGCATGCTTCTGTGGTGTGTATGAATGGTTAAATACCTACGGTACAAACATTTACATTTTTTTTTCTTTTTTGGGAAAGGAAAAAAAACAAAAACCAGAAAGGCTAATTGTGCCCCTAGATTGCCCTGCCATGCAGACTCTTGGAGGCTCATGCTGGAGATGAGTGGTGGTACTCAACGTCAGAGCTACACTCATTACGTTTACATGACGTAACTGAAAAGCCTAGAATTAAAGTATTTGCCATCAATCTTCTATGGCTTAATCTTTTCCAGAGTTGTGTTGGGCGCTGGAGCCAATCCCAGCAGTCATCATACAGGGAGTCCAGTTCACAGTATGGTCCGTTTGTAGAGAAAAAAATCCCAATAATGTTTTATTCTTTTAACTGACTGTGGAAGAAAAATGTAGTAGTACCTGGAGAAAACTGCAAACTGCATTCACAAAATACCAGCATCTACGGGGGTTGAACCAATGACCTTGTTGTTGTTAGTCAAGGGCACTGCATTCATCTCCATCATGTGGCACAAACTAATACATAAGCCTGCACTGAGGGTCGTAAACAAACATCGGTAAATAAAGGAAATCCAGTAGGAAAACATTCAAACACTGGTTCAGTTAGCCAGTGAACCATAACTCTAAGCCTGCACTTAACAAGACCCAACCAGTAGATGGCACATGCCTGTAGGGACCTGCAAAAGCTTGGTATAGAACTGGACATCCATTGTTCTGTCCATGTTCTTTTATGACCTTTCAGCAGTATTTGTCTTTGCCTAGTTTCCGTAATACCAGGATACCAAATATGCTATGGCCTAGTGTCACAACCAACATTTCCTCAGCCAATCGGTCGTCTGCCTCTGCCCACCAAGGACTTGAACGCTCTATGTAGAAAAACGAGTCATTCATGGATTTATGGGCCAAGCCCAACGCCCATGTTCTTGCAGAACCATTGGCAGCAATTAGTAGCCCACATAACTTCCCCAGTGAACACTCAGGGTAATAATCACTTTGTTCTCATGCTGCCAACATCAATTGGGCCGGTGGCAAAGTTGTTTTGGCCCAGTGACAGTTAATGCACTGCTTGCAGTTCAGCAGCGGTCCATATCTGTCCAAATTATATAAACCAGCAGGGAAAGCAAAACAAAGCAAGATGTACCAACAGGTCAACAAGACTCAACCCGCTCCAGCAGGACAACAGAGGACTTACAGTAATGAGACCAGGAGACCATGGACCAGGGCGTAACCCAACTAAAGATAACTCAGTTAAACTAACAGGTACCTCAACCCAAACATGCATGTAAACGTACCGACTGATTCAAGACAAAAAGTGAGGAACACAACAATCTGATAAAGTGAACTCTGACCATTTTTGATAAGGCATTTGATTGGATAGGGAACAGGACCAGAAGGGGGCAGGACTGAGTTGGCGGGCACTGCTTGTGGACGATGGGTGAAATGTGGACAAACGTTTGGAATGGGTACAAATCATGAGTGTGCTGCACCAAGAACAACAACAATGAAAGGGTTTTGCCAAAAAAAAAAGAACAACTTTTCTACTTTGGCAAAAACAAAAATTATTTTTTGTAACATAACTTTTTTCTTTTTAATTTCCCACAAGAATCTTTCAATGTTTTCTGTTATTGTTCATCAAAGGCCTCTTAGTTTGGCATAGCTACAGTAAAGAACTGCAGTGTGCCAGTGAGCCAAAGAGACGTCCAGAGCCAAACACCTGCCGAGCTCCACATGTCCATGTGAGGCTTTTCCTTAAATCAGATTTGCACATTTCCAAGGTGCAGTTCTCAATTGTGACGTATTTCCTGGAGCTAAAATTTACAGTATCATTCAGTGATCTATATCCTCCGGTTTAGTCTTTGGCTTCCTGTGTCCTCTTCCTACGTGAACATCATATGAACTCAACTAACTAAATGGGACCAACCTTGACCAAAACGAGAGTTTGCCTTTTAAGTTTGTGAAAAATCATTTCACACAGGTGAAAAAGAGGGAAAATAGAAAGGAGGGTGTCTTAAGAAAGCCAAGGCCGCCCAGCTCAGGCTATTTCTTTTATTCTGCGCATGTAGTCGTGTAGTTCCTCGGGGTCTTGAAAGCCCATATCCTGGCAAACCCACTGAATGTCCTCCTCGTCTGCGATGGGGATGGAGTTGTAGGGCAGCTCTTCTGTGGGCAGGGTGGTAAAAGTGGTAAACTTCACTCTCTTGCGCTTGGAGGTGGGTGAGCTTGCATCATCGCCATTCTCCTTTGTGGAGCCACCTGAGCTGCCATCTCCACGCCCGTGCACCTGGCTCTGCACACTGGTCTGGGAACTGCCACTGCTGTGGTGGTCTCCATGACAACAAGTCTGTACAGTCTCCAGAGGGTTACCGGGGCTTTCCATCTGCTGCGGGGACAGATCGCACTGAGCCCTCAGCGGCTCCCCGTTCCCCAGGAACACCCAGTGGGGTGAGTGGTCCATGTTGGCCTGACCCTCTGGGGGGATCCGCTTGTGACGGTACTTGAGCACAAAAACAATACAGTTAATGAGAAAGACCAAAATGGCCAAGCAGAAGACTCCCAGCAGAGCGTACATGCCAATCTCCAAGTCGGTCATGTTGCGACGTGAATGTACAAAGTCGTCATCTTCTTCTTCCTCTTCCGCATCGCTCTCAGTTGGCTGCTCTTGATTGCTTATTGTGGGAAAGTTGGTGTAATCAATGGGAACGCTGGCAGGCTGCTCGTTGGAAGTGTCGTAAACTCTTCCATTGTAGCTCGGATCAAGGTACGGACGCCTGGTGACAGGTATTAGCTCAATCTCGCCTTCAGTGGTCGCCTCCTCCTCTGAATCTTCCTCAGGGCCGAAGCGAACTTTGACAGACACCGCAGCAGAGGCGATGACGCTCTTGCGTTTGGTCTTCTGGCAGGCCTCACAGATTGTCATTTCTACTCGTACCAACTCTCCAGAGCCCTCGCCTTCTGCCACCACCACAGGCCAGCGTTGCTGAGGCTCCTGGGATATGGACACCACCTTGTCATCTAGCGTGGAGGCGTTGAAGTTGTAGTCTTTGGGGTCGTAATACATCAGTGTGGCCGCGGTGTTGTCGCTGAAAAGCATCCAAATGGAAAAAGTTGCTTCCTGTTGAAAAAAAAAATCACATAGAGAGTTGAGATCACGATGGATAGAGGGCAGTCTTCAACCTAATTTTGCTCTTTTTCAACTGCAGCATATGGAGACCTTTATTTGTTTTTGCTATATTTTACTTTGAACTATTATCAGACAATGTCTGTCTCTGTCTTAGCTGTGGCAAACTCTACCACATCTTACTAACTAATGTAACCTTTTTAAGGACAAACATTTTTTTGAACCTTTATACCTTTATGGTTAGTTTATACTATAAATTAATACAACATTTTTCTCAAGTCCATGTGAAATGCTTGTTTTCTCCATGAAAAACTTTACAGGTAAAGAAAAAAAACATATATACATATATTCTGCCTGTTAATAGTCCATGTCTTACCATCCACTTCAAGAGCAACAGATATAAAGTATTTTGTGTGAAACTGAATCGAACAGCCTGAAATGGCTGCACTTCTCCTCTGAGAGCTGCGTCCACACAGGAATTGCTCGGCGTTTATAGGCCCGGCCTTGGAGAGCACTTAGGACAATACATTACAATAATTAAATTTCAAGGTAGCCAAGAAGCAGAAAGCAGCAAAAATTGGAATTTAATGGCGGCTCTTCTCTGAGGGCTGATGTGGTTGTCGATGCATTTTTTAGCAGTGTGCAGTCCAGAGTGGAGCAGGAGACTGGTTCTCAGACACACTGTTGACTGACAGGTGAAGACAGCGAGAACCCAAATGAATTCCCGAAAAGTTTTCTGTGCAAAACGGGTTAACAAACAGTTGGGCTTTGTATAAAACAATTATTTATCAACTGTGTTGATAATTTTGTTCTACATCAAGGAAATCTTTGGCTGACCTTTAGCTGGCTTTTAGCCATTTTCTTTACCATTTGTTTTAAGAATTAGAATAATTCAAATCTATTACATTATAATTTAAGATTGATGCAAGAGAATATGCTAATATAATGATTATGTTATTTTAATAATAATTAATTAGCATGACATTATCTACTAATCATTCTTGGGTGAGTATTCAGCTAACCTCAAGCTATTTTGGGAAAACAACAGGTAAAACTAACTATAACAGGGTTACTATATATATATCTTACGTACATTCACGAAGCCTGAATATAACTTTTTTTTTTTTCTTTCTTGTGTACCTGTTTAGGCGCTGTGAGTGTCTGCAGACCAGTGGCTTTGGCCACCATGGTGTGACTGTTTCCTGGGCTGGGCTGCAGAGACAGAGTCAGACCTGAGACGGCATGGACTCGCATCTCTGTGATGGAAACTTTTTCATCTGTGACTGAGAAGGCCGACTCTCCAAGGACAGCTTCCACGGCCAGCGGAGACTCCACCTGCAGAGAAGACGGGGGAAACAAAACACACTTAGCACACACTATGGTTTTTATTCTGTCTGGCTGTGACAGAGGGACGCCATCATCCGAGTCTTCACCCACAGCTTTATTGTCTCTCTGCAGCTCATGAAGCCTGTGACGAGACAGTTTTGGATTAAAGTGCTGTGTGCTGGTGTTTGCTGCCGTCTGTCTACAGCCCACATGTCAATGTCTCTCCGTCCATCACAGTGCAAAACACACAAACATAAAGAAAACACTGTGGAGGAGGAATCAATAAGACGGCCGTCACAAAAAGGACAATCCACTCCTGTCAGTTTCACTTGCATCCCAGCAAGTGTCAGGGATTTAGAGATGGTCTGGACTCTCGCAGTAATCCAAGGATTTTTCCGACACAGTCACTTATTAAAAAAAACAACTTACAAAAATATATATACTTGTGTATCAATTTTATCACTGCAAAATATGCAAATATCTTCACTATAAGCTGATAATACATCAAATGTATCACATACAGCAGCATTGCCATGGCAACAGCATAATAAAAATATCTCCCCTGCAGCTCTGTAAAGTACACGTACAGTACATTTAATTTTGAATTATTGTCTCTCCACTTCAGGCTGCCGTCACTGCTGATTGTCACACCATAATGGTTCAAACTAAGGCGTTACTAAAATAAATACTTTTTCCGCCTCAGACTTCTTCATCAAAACTACAGTTTGTTCTGAGGAGATTTAGTCAGAGGTCAAGAGTGAGCTCTCACACACTTTGTCCATTTTTGTGGTCACAATAACCCTTGTCTTTTTCTGACACTGAAATGACTCTCCTACACATAATCTGTCAGTGAGTGCAGCTCCACCACCTCCACCAGAGCTGGGTGATGCTGGATAAAAGGATCATTTCAGCCACTATACTGTGCAAAGATGAGCCTGGCAAACATTTGTTAATTATTAGCATTCAATTACAGCCTCTCAGAAAAAAATATTTCAATGAATATTGGACTTTTGGAAGAGACAGTAAACGTCTTATTTTTTCTGTTCCAAACTCCATAGAGAAAATAATATTTTCATTGTTACATGACAAAGGGTTTGTTGATCCACTGCTATCTTTATGATGACTATTTAAAATTTTATGACTAGAATTTTTCTGTTGCCAACCCTTGTTAAACTAAATAAAAATGACACTAAGAACAACGAGAACAACCACGGAGGCCACTCAAGCTAAAAATGAAGATTTTTCTCTATGGGCTTTGGTTATGAGTCAACTTTAACAACTTCTCATTGACTATACAATAGCGATCCCTACATTAGACTTGAAGAATTGTGAGGATGACATTCAAATCCTTTATTTTGGAATCACCCAGAGTTACAAGACAATATTACTAAAAGAAAGCTACGAGCAAAGATTTAGGAAGATTTGTGCTAAAAATGATACATTTTAGCAATGGATTTTAGAATATGAACTAAAGTATGCTTTGTCAGGATCCTGGACACTCTTTTAAACCTTATGATGTTTTATTTTCATTCTCAGTTATTCCAGCCTGTCACTGAAACAGCTTCTCTTGTTATCATCCCTTTCCATTTCAGCCTCACAAAGCCCTCCCCCTCCTCCTCCCCTTTCAACCCCTCTTTTCCCCATTTTTACTGCCAGGGTGATGTTTGTTGCGACGTTGTATTAATTAGACGTCTCTGTGACTCTATGGCGTGGCACAGCTATAAGAAAGGTACAACGTTGTGTTTTAACGCCCTCTCAGCCTGCACTGGTTAATGGTGAGAAACAATTAAGTACAACCATTAGCTGCATGTAATGTTCGTCCTTCTGCGGCAGTTTCCCCCGCAGCACCCGCGCTTCTCTAACCTTGACATTTTGCTTTATATGTAGCACCGTGTGTGCAGCAATAAAGTCAGTGCAATCTTCCCAAGGTAAGAAAAAATCAGCAGTGAGAAAACATCAGGGAGCAAAGGCGCTTGTTTCCCTTGATATTGTTGAAAAATTGTTAGAAAAAAAAGTCACACAGAGACAAACCATTATTAATATGTACTAAAGTCACGTTCAAGCTCTTTCAACATTGACCCGTTGCTTTTCAAGTCCTCGTCTAGAAATTCACAGTTTTGTACCAACACATTGATTCCTTACATGGTTCAATACAAACACTTCTCAAGCATTCTGTGAAAATACAAGCCCTTTCAAGGACATGACTCCAACATTTCTCCGAGGTCAACTTGGTGTTTGACCAGTCATTTCCAGACAGACCGTTATTTACGAACGAATGTGCCAAGGTCAAATTCAAGCAATGTCAAAACTGCCTTATTGCTTTTCAAGCACCAATCTACTCTAGAAATTCACATTGTTATGCAAAATTGTGAGTCGTCAAACCATTTCCAAGCCTCTTGTCATTGTAATTAACAATTGCTCTATAGAAAAAGCAGCATTTTAAGCTATTTTAAAGGAACTAAAAATACAAGCCCTTTCAAGGTCCGTTTGTTGCCTTCGCACCACCTATGTGACATCAACAACAACGAGAACAACAACAACAACAATATAATCCCTAACATGGCTCAGTACGTATATAACACTTTGTAAGCACTAGTAAGCATTCTGCCAAATATTAAAGAACTTTTAAGATTTTTACTGACTATTCTTACCTATACAATCACATGTAAAATATATTGTTGTCCAAATAAATTCAACTTTTAGTTATTACAACTGCACTTTAGATATTTTGTTGAGACTTTCAGGGTCAAACATAGAATATCAGAATATCAAAACTGAACCATACGGACCTTTTTATACAAAAGAAAAGAAAATATTTGCATTAACTTTGGATACACACTTTTTTTTTACACTGGCAGCATTAATGTTACCAGATGTTTTTTAATCCAGATACAAGGAGGTGAAGGCCGTGTCATGGGCCAAGTCTACAGAAAAATCCCCAGCTGTGCATGAAGCCTCTGTAGAGGTCAGAGCAGTGAGTTCACCTCGGCCGCCAGGAAAAAGCGGAAGCATTGATTTTCTGTTTCTTCATGTTCCCTTTAGCCAACCGCTAAGATTTTTACAGGCCAATTAAAGTGTCTAAAAAGAAAACCGTACGCAATTGAAATCGATAACGGCCATTGTGTACAAATGTCAAAACACAGCGTACATTGATTGTATAAGCAGGAAAAAAGATGTAATCAGAAATTAATGTTGTTTGGGGTCACGACCCGAGTTGGAAATCTTTGATATTGTAGGAATTGGTTCCTCAGCGACTGATTTAAAAATACTATACATTTCATACCATTACACTTCACACCCACAGAATCAGAGTATTATAGGGGGTCGGGGAGAAGAGGTGAGGGAGGGGGCATCAATTAGAATTATAACATGAAATTATTTATGATACCCTTGAAAAAATATTCAGCTACCAGAAAGAGTTCTGGATTTTCTCACAGTGCATTCAAAGTCAAATCTGTACGTCTTTTATGCTCTTACATTTTTACAAGTTGAGGCCAAAAATAGCATTTGCAGCATTTGTTGAACACTCAGAGAGTTAATAATAAAAACTAATATCTGTGTTTGTTTAGATGACTGAATTCTAAATGATATAACAAAGTTCAGCAGAACTGAGCCACACAACACTCATCTTTTCATCATGTTGGCACTGAGGCAGTTTTCAAATTGTTAAAAAAATAAAAGACCGCCCCCTGTAGACAGAAGTTAAGCTTCAAAGACTGTTGTGTCACATTTGAAAGTGTAAAAAACCCCAGAGTCTGATTTTCGCTGTTACCAATTTCTGAAATATTCCAGGGAGTATTGACTGATGAAGCGCAGTAATTTTCGGATTGTGTTTTTTTTTTTCTTTTTTACTGTGATCGAGTCATTTACTTTCACCGCCGTTACTGATTTCCCAAATGTGCCAAGATGGCTTTGGAAAACCCCAGAGAACTTTTTGAAACAGGGTGAATCCAGTCTGTTCAGCTATTAGAGAAGTGACTTGATGGGGGAAAAAAAAACCTTTAAACCCTGCATTTTCATTCCAGATGGACCCCACAGATTTTTGTACAAATGGCTTAATGATTTTGTGTTTAAAATCCTACTTTAAAAATCAGACATTGCCTGTGTTTTGACCACATTAACACAACTCATACAGTAGAGGTGTCATGTACATGTCATGTTCCATGTTATGTTTTTTATTATTATTGCAGTTTAGAATTAAATTCATTAAGACCTCAGTGCAAATACCATTTAAATTCAAAGTTCTAATGCTACACCATATTTACTCACTCTGTTTCATAACAAAAAGTGCATTTGTTTTTTTTTAAAGCCACTCATTTGTTTATATCAATAAAAATATTAATTGACAATAAAGTTAAGGTTAAATCGATCAAAATGAAAAACTATTTCTTTTTTTTATTTCCTCATATGGTCTATGATAACTTTACAGAAGGCTAAGTACTCTTTTTATTTTGTTCATATAAATAAGACCAGAACCATTTTTACAACCTCAAGTTTTTCCCAGCTAACGTATTTATACTCCATTAAAACAATTTATATGAGTGCTGCTACAGCAGTACCAGTTTTTATTAACCTTTCTTAACCCTAGGTTAAATATAAAGTCATTTTTTGACTTTTCCTCTCTACTGAACAGTATATGGTCTACGATAATTCACTAAAAGACAGGACAGACCCTGGGGCACAGAAATGACTACAGCTGTTCAGACCAATTTTTTATTCTTGGATCGCTGGGATCATGAATCATGAATGTGTGCCATGTTTGTCATAGTTTTTCCCAGCTAACGTATTTATACTCCATTAAAAACCACTAGGCCACCACTTCTACAGCAGTACCAGTTTTTATTAACCTTTCTTAACCCTAGGTTAAATATAAAGTCATTTTTTGACTTTTCCTCTCTACTGAACAGTATATGGTCTACGATAATTCACTAAAAGACAGGACAGACCCTGGGGCACAGAAATGACTACAGCTGTTCAGACCAATTTTTTATTCTTGGATCGCTGGGATCATGAATCATGAATGTGTGCCATGTTTGTCATCTGCATCCGGGAGGTCAACGGTGGCTTAGTCAAGCTCTAAGATTAATTTGTCATCAGTCAAGTGAAGCGGGCGAGCGGTTATGACATTTTTTTCCCTTCATCTCTCAGCTCCCCCCTTTATATGTCATCACTTTGAACCTGGGGTTAAAGCGGTGGCAGCGATGTGAACTGAGCAAACAGAGGATCGATGTTTGGTCCGGCATGTTTGGCAGCGATCAGTGATGACCGGCCCTGGTTTATTCTCCAAACATGGACCAGTGCTTGTTTATGCTACTGCAAATTACTTGCATCAAATTACATTATTTCCTCCCTTTGCTCCCCAACATGTCTGTCTCCTCCATGTTTGTTTCCTCGCTTTCAATAAATCACACTTAAATGTGGTGCAAGAGAATGGTATAATTAGCTGCACAACCATAGGGTGCGCTGCAGCAGAAACACACCTGAGGAAGATGAGTCACAATTTAGACAGTGACAGCTGTGAGTGAGATGACGATTTCAGATAGTAGGAGAAAACGGCAAAACACCACAGGGGCGTTGAACAGCTCTAGAAATGAGTCAAATTGGGGCTTTTAACAACACAGAAAAAATTATATATGAAAATGAACAGAAAGACGTTTGTAGCACTAGTATAAATTGCTATACAAGGGTTATAATTTGGTAGCTACAGGATAGTCAAAACACCTGCAGCTTAGTTACAATAGCTAAATTTGAGCACACAGGTAACTCGGAAACATGAAATCAGAAATAGCTAAAGGTTTTCGGAAAACAGCAGGAAAAAATAACTTAGTGAGCAACGGACATTAAGTAAAAAAAAGTATATGTAACCGAACAAAAGATATAAAAGTGATCTTGAAAGTAGGTTAAAGATATTACGTGTAGCTAAGGTAATATAGCTAACTAACTAGGTTAGCAAAAACAAAGGTCAAGAAATTAGCCAAAAGAGTAACTTTGCTAATGTTTGGCTTGTAGTTTTTGAAAATTACTTTTTTTTTTTGAATCAGGTAAAAAACAGCTAAAAAGACAACTCAAATGTAGGAAGGTATTTTTAGAGGGAAGTCGGCCAACACAAAATGAGCCGCACAATTCAGAGACACCCTATTAGGTTCAGAAAGTCAAAGTAACACATTTAGGATTTAGGATGGTAGCGTGACCATTAGTGGCTCTTTTTCATTAGCGCTGACAGTCTTTGTTGCATTGTTATTCTCACTACTGCGCCACAAGTGTTAATGTGAGAAGCTGCAGGAGACAATTTAACTCCCTCACCATGACACTTTCATTATGTTTTTTTTTGTCACAAAAAGTTGCCGTTTTGGGTAAAAAGGGAAATGTCAGCAGTCCTGCTAAATCAGGGTGGTGAAAAACATGTTGTTCCTGCTAATTGAGAAGCTGCATGTTCATATTTTAGAAGCAGAAATAACAACAGTGATTTTTAAAAGCATAATTTTACTTTGAAACTGAAACCGCAGGAAGAAAATTGGTAATCTCATAGCAATGCAGTCCTCTGGGAGTAGCAGAATAAGAAGAGATAGAATGTGGTTTTTATCTTTTTAGAAAACGAACACAGTATAATAAGGTTTCCACGTTTCCAGTGAATAAATAAGAACGGTGGTTAAGAGGTAAATGTAGCTATATTCTACAAGCAAGTTTCTTTTTCAACTAAAATTTGACTACACAGACTACATCTCTGGGTTGCTGTTTCCAGCCTTGACAACGCATGACCACAATGAAAGAATAATCACACTGCAGACAAAGAAATGCCCAATTTGCAAAGAAGTAAAAAAGAGTAAAAATAATTACATATCTTCCTCTGGTCATAGAAAGACTCTCGGCCAAAGAGTCAAGACCAATTAAAAATTACAAAAAAATTTCAGCCATGTTAGACATCTCACAAGGCCATGAGAGGGCATGCTGGGATGTTGGGGACTGAATGGTCTGTTTTTCCAAACTCTCAAGGCCTAATTTTCACAATTCTATCAACAACATGTAACCACAAGCCGAAGATGTAAACAAGAACAATCAGGTTTCTGGAATATGGCTCACGTTGTGAAAATTTCCTAGAAAATGTAATGAGAGCTACTGAGAGGGATTTCTGGCCTTATTTCAGAGATAATGTTATAAATGTTTAGCATTGTATAAAGTGTTGTCTCTGTGTTTTTATTTGGAAGGACTCAGCTCTTTTCTGATGTTGCATACATTTATATTTAATGACAAGCGCTGATCTACATAAATATTTCACCAGCCTAGCATCAGGCCTAGAGTTGTTCGACATCTTATTCAGTGCTGGTTTTTGCTGTGCCTTAATCCTGCTGTGCAAAGAACTGGATTAATATCAATTTTGTTTGTAAGTTTTTTAAGTTGTTTATTTTTTTTTTGACAAGTCCCAGATTTTTTAATCACTCAGGGGTCTTTTCTCTCTTTTTTATCTCTAAACACGTTCGTTAAGAAAAAAAAACCAAACACATTTATTTCATCAAAGACAAGCTAAAGTCAAATGCAAAGCGCACTTGGGAACATTCTGTCTAACTTCCTGTCTGTTGCCACCATTAACATTCTACTCCCTTCTCCCTTTGTCACTTCATAAACAGGTTTGTTGAGAGGGCAACACATTTATTCAACCCAAGACAGGCTAATCTGTAATGCAGGAAGGTCTGAATAATGTTGGGCCAACTTTCCTTCCCTCTGTCCTTCCACCTTCACTTGACTCACATATTTAAAGAATGAACACAACAACAACCACCACCTCCACCCCACAGGCTAACATCAGGACGTTACAGAGGACTGCGGTTCTGCTGAAATTTAGTTAGTAATGAAATTTTTTATCACTACCAATGTGGTTTGTAAAATGTACTCAATGCAGAAACAGATTATTTGAACATTCTCACTTCTCGGCTCATCTCTTCTTTAAATACTTAGATACTATTAATTATGGACAAACTATTTATACTTGTCATTTATAACATTTGAAAAAAATAATTCCCATAATGACTTAATATGCAGTTAATTTTCTGCCTCAGTAATTTCATATTTGCATATAAACAATTGTGAAAACACTGTTTTGAAGATTAAACGTGCATTTCATCCAAATCTTTTTTTTAACAGATTATTTTCCTAATCCTCAGGATTAAACCTTTGACTTTCCTAGGACGTTTGGTGAATCCTCTGAATGTCCTCTATCTGTTTCATGGTCAGAGTTTAAAAATACTTTTTGTGCCAATAATTAGGAACTCTCTATCCATAGACCTAACTGCTGCACTTAGCAAAATCTGTCTTTTGTGATTTTCTGTTTAACAACACAGAAATAATACACGTACGCAGTAACCATCCGTCCTCACAGGAACAAAGGAATCAAATGTCGGCGACATTGTGTTGAGTGGACAAAAGCTGCTCCCTTTTCTTTTTGTTCATATTCATAAGCCCGTGGACCATTTCAGTCCATCTCTCTGGACTCAAAGACTGATTCAGTTCCTCTGACAAACTGAAGACTTCAGTTGGAGGGACCATTGTTGAGATTTATACTGTTCATTTTCAGAAGAATCGGCATAATAACCCTTCATTGTCTCGTGTGCTCCATGCCGCAGCTTCTTAACAGCATTGCGTGTGGAGTTTTGTTTCAACCATCAGTCCTTTGTGCTCAATGAAAAGTCAGTCAGCAGAGATAAATTTTACTGCTAACATGAGGTGTTCAGGGACTCAGGCACTCACTCTCCCCTTTTTAACGCACAAAGTTCGTGGATTACCCGCTGCAGTTAGTAAATCAACCAGGACAAAGATGTCCTGCGATTTGTGAGGAAAAACAAATTTCTATTTCACTTTTCACCATCTACTTGTCAATAAAGTATGATGAAATTGCCAATCATTTTCAACATACAAAAAAAGCGTACTGCACATGGTACTTTATTAACTGCTGGATACTTCCTTAAAATGTCGTACACCTTAAATGCACATTGTTTTCTAGTAGAAACACATGCTCTTTTTGTTATAAAAAAAGGAATACAATTACTAAATGAACTTGGTGGAAATGTGCCTTTATTATCCACTGTTTCTGCCCGTAGGCTGTAGTACTAATTCCTGCTATGAAAGTGTGCCCCAGATCTCTAGAACCAGGTCTTTTAGCATAAGCTTTAGTTCCAACTTTTGACCCCTGCTCCCACTACTGGAGCTAACTCTTCTGTTCAACATATTAGTTTTAGAAATGTGCCTTTAATCACTGGTTCTCTCTCTGCTCCTCATGACTAGTTTTTCTTCTTAATATTCCAGAGTAAACGGTAAACACACACAGTCGCACACGACCTGGTGGGAGGACCTGTCAGTTAGCCCTCGCTCAGAGCAGCTTACTTTCAGATCTTTGTGGAGGTAGGTGAGATCGATGTCACACAAAAAAGTCGGCAAAACGCAAATTTAAGGAAATCGGCACCTCTAGTTCCTTGCTTTAGTGTCCTCCACAATCAATACAGACGCCCCCTTTTGGTTGCCTGCTGCTACACGGCTTCCTTCCCCAGGCGTCTACAAGATTATTCTGTCCTTTAAGACTTTTAAGAGTCGAAGGGAAGGGGATCGATTTCCTAAGCAGGTTATTGACTTGTTCATTTATTTATTTATGCACAATCCCCTGTAACGTCGATGTGGCAACTTTTATCTGCTGCTGAATCAGTGAGATTATTATTCAAACTCAGCAGATTATAAATGATTTGCCGCTCATTTAAAATGATGAATTGACGGCTCGCGTCTTTCCCCCGTTTCTCTCCATCATCCAACACATCCTTCAGATGATGGAAGCGCTACCCTCCCTCAAAAACTGAGATGTTTCACTCTGATCAAAACACTCTCTGTGACTGTGCTAAAAATGACCAGTAAATCACTGAGCTGCAGTCACAACTTCTGCCAACATCAGTGCTGTTCTGTTCTGATGTGATTAATGTCAAGAGTTTGGACCTTTTTATACAAAGGTCAGTATGAGGGCAATATTTTCTCATGGTCAATATTTAAATCTTCTCATGTGCATTACTTTGATCTTCTGTTGTGTAATCACCCTTTAGGTCAGTTTTGCTCATGTGCCAATTAAACATTTCACACGTGCAATATATTAATGCATCAATCATTTCATGTACAATATTTCCATTTTCACACCATTTGAAATATTTGCATATCCCTGACATTACAAGTGAAAGCTTTTGGTTTTTGTGTGATATTTTCCTGGTCACATTCACAATATATCAGGTTTTCTCAACTTAATTATCTTAATTTATTTCTTGGCCAAATGTTTTTTTCATCTTTAAAACAATTTTGAGTGATTTAAGGTTTAACAGCTTTTGCTTTGTTTTATTTAATTATTGTTTAATTTTAACTGATGCCCTCTGCACAGTTTGTAGATATGTAAAGACACGTATAGTTTTTTTTTTCAAAGCTAATGATTAAGATCAGTCTATTAGAATTACTATCAAAATCTTAATTTTCAGGGACTGTTCCCTGCTGCTGTGGTAAAGTCAGGTTTTGAGTTCTCTTTTTGAGCCGGTCTACATTTACCATATGGTGGACAAATTTAAACTACATCCTGTCTCCATTCATGCCTCCCACTCAGAGATATCAGGTATCAGGACCCTCAGTTTTTCTGCTCACCTTCAGCGCAGTGGACCCCAGCTCCAATCCCACCAGGATGGTCCTGTCCACCAGCTCTGCGATCCGAGGGTCGGCCACCTTCAGGGAATCCTGGACCAGATCTGTGACGTCCACCTGCCAGTCGGGCCCCAGCATGGTGATAACCTGGTCGGTTCCCTCAGTGGAGGTGGTGTGGAACTGGGTCAGAACTTTGACCAGTGCTCTCTGGTACTGCAGGGTGCAGCCTCGACTCACCCGCCGGTCGTCGTCATCCTCGTCTGCATCGCTGTCCCTAGTGCTCCTGTAGGAAGGACAAAAAATACACATAAATGTTAGTTATTTAAAATGTTTCACATTAAAATACATATCTTTTTATGTTGGAAAACTTTAAAGCAGAAGAACTAGAAGCTGTCCAAATAACTGTAGCTGGGGGGTAAGGCGGTAAAGTTAGCAGCATCCCTAGAAAAACAGCTAATGTGAGTGAAGAGTAGTTAAAAAGACTGCGTGAAAATAGTTTCACACTGGGGAGAAACTGTATTAACATTTGACTAAAGTGTCCTGCATACTGACTGAAAAGCCTTTAAAATATTTATCGCTTCAGCAACAGAGACATTGTAAAGAAAATGTAAAAATTTAAGTCAGGAGAAGTGTGACAGTTTACTGGTGACTTGTGTTTAAAAACCAAAGCAATTAGACACCTATAAAAACCCGCTCATGGAAAGTACTTCACATTTTTGCCAATAATCCTTCATGCTGCAGACGGAAACTCTCACGTGAAGCTGCTGCTAAATCTACTTCAATCTTCTTGTTTTTTTTTCTTTTCTTCATAATTTATGACGCAATTTGCATCTTTTTTCCCAGGGTCTCGACCCATTTCATATTTCACCAGGATAACACTGATGAGAAACCTGGCTCATCCCCACACCAATCCATCACATTATATCTTCTGATGTAGCAGCGTTGGTGAAAATGACCCAGGGAGGAGATAAGACGCTGGAGTTTGGACGCTTGTCCTCCGTCTTATTCCACACTAACCCTGGGCAGCAGGGTTAAACATGGCAGGTCTGAACATCCCACTGAGCTCAATCTGCTCTGCAGCACAGATGCAGGAGGAATGTGACTCCAGCAGCAGGTTTGACAACCTGCCAGTGTCTCCAGTAAAAAAAAGAAAAAAAAGAAGACAACTTCAGTACCTAATCTCTGCTTTAATGTAACACTGCCAGCAACCTATGAGTCAGTGAGAGTGGGAGAAGATGACAAAGTACACAGTGAGTCAAAGAACGCGTCTAATTTTCAGGCAGAGCCCTTCAAGGACCTGACTTCTTTTTTTAAACATTCAATGGGTTTCACATTCAAGAATCTCCATTAAGTGTGCCATCCTACCTGGTTACCAATGTAATATAACCATTAAAGACCACCTACATATATATATTTTCTACAGAAACATATATGTCTGTGTTAACCATATAGGTGGGCTGTAATTCATACCTCTTAAAGGGGTCTCAAATTAACACATTAAAAAATGCATTAAAATAATGTCAACAAGTGAAATAAATTCACTTAAACAAGGTCAGAAAATATATGGTCAACAAGGCTTCTGTCGTGAACACTGTATGTCTGCACAAACATGTGAGTGTTGTACAGAAAATACTTTGGTTTGTGTACAGGGTCAAATCACAAAAACGTTTTGTGCGTTACCCAGGTGTAATTTCTAAACATCGAAGGTCATTTCTGTTTCTCTAAAAATCTCCAGCTCTTCTGTGATTTTTCAATGTTTGAAAACAACTCGAGCCAGTGGTTGCCACAGTTAGCAGCTGCGGCAGGAGGTGAGAGGTCAAGACAAAGTATAGATCAATACTGGACTTTGAAAATGACCTCAAAGTCTCTCATCTGTAACGTTAATTTAAAACGATCTTAGGGACAAAGCAAAGTTCCAAATCAGCAACTGGAAAAAAAGTGCTGAGGGCCTGAGTGGTTCAGGTTCGAAGTTTTGGTTTTTCTCTCAGAGAACTTTTATTTCCATTGTTGTGGAAAGAGTAATTTTCCGTTACAATAATTTCTTTATTTGTCCCAGTCTGGGTAAGTTACACTGAATTGTTATTTCATTTCTTTTGTTCCTTAAGAAGAACATGTCTGTAGTAATTACAGTGTTTAAAAAAGAGTGGAGTTCTCAAATTAAAGCTGTTAGAAAAAAAGTGTGGAGTGGAGTTCTCAAATTAAAGCTGTTAATGTAGGTGAGTGGGGGGCTTGACAAGACTCCTTGCTTCAAACAGAGGGGCCGGCAAAATAACCTGGATTATTTTGGCACTGGTTTCAAAGCTCTTATTGTAATTATACCCTAGGAAAAAGCACTAGTTCCAACAACTAGTGGATTTTTCTCTGCTAATTTCTTCTTTTAGGAAAATAAAATTCAGGTAAAGACTCCATTTGGTACATTTTTAAAAAAAACTATTTCTGTGTTTCTACATGTTCTAAATCTGCCCAAGCTTTTCTGGGCTCTCTGATTTGTGCCCACGCAGCCAAAGAGACAGGTTTGTGAAAATGTATGTGAACATGAGGACTGACATCCCGTCTGTTGTGTTCAGCACCGAGGCAGCAGTCAGCTCCCTGCTCTGCTTTTGATGGATGGGCGTTTTCAGGACTCATTAAAGAAGTTTTATACAGTAACAGTGGGGGGAGGGAGGGAGGGGCTGATGACTTATTTAAATCCCAGAGAGCGGGGGATGAGAAGCAGCAACAGAATTCCGACCATTAAAAGTCAAGGGAAATAAGCTGTAGTTTAAAAAAAAAAGTCAGGTAGAAGTGATGCTGATTTATCCCACAGGAGGAGAACTGAGTCGATAAAAAGACATGTTTACACTGAACTTCGTCATCAGAGCAAAGTTAGCTTTGTTGTGACAAATATGCATTTTTTCTGTTATGTTTGTATTTTGAATTAAATTGAATTGAATTGAATTAACTCTACACTCTGATCGCTAGTGAATGCTTTACTTAACAACCATGTTAAACATGAGGAAGGCATGGAAGTATATGTGGGCGTAAAAATGATCATTCCAGTTGACGTCTGTAAAGGTAGTGCAAACAATTCGCTCTTTCCTGCATGATTTAATCAAATGCCATTTGTCAGGTGATTATGAAAAATGTTTTTCTGGGCACAGATCTCAATATCCTGCCGGAAGAAAGAAGAACCTTTTCACTAGAACAACCAATTATACTTCCACAACAGAACCATTCACTCTGTGTTAGGGAGTGGTAAGAAGAAGCTGCTTTTGTATGCAGAAGGTAAAACAAAAAACAAAAAAACTTCACAACCAATGGACAGGGACACTTAGTTACACATTTTGTGAGAAAAACTCCAGGAGACATTATCTCTTTTTGTCTTTTAAAGAGTTTTATAAACTCTTATCTGCTGTTGGTGAAAGTTAACCATTCAGGGCTGTGCGCCGAAAAATATTTTCTCACTCAGGAGAATTCTGTCAGCTCGTATTAGAGTCTCATGTAGAACCAGCTGAAGCATCAATGCACACGCATTCTCTGCCTGATTACACTATTTTCAAAATAGTATTTTTTTAAAGGATGTTGTTGTGTACTGCAGTTAGTGTAGAATATACAACTGCAGATTTGTAGTATATGGGGGGGGGGTTAACCTTTAGAAAATACAAATTTGTGTATCATATATAATTCAATTATTGCCAAAATAGTAATTATTTTTTATTCTGCATTTACAATGAATTCAACTATAGCAAAATAATGTGAAATAAAAAAAAATAGAAAATAATATCGGTGACAAATGATCCACGGCCTAGCACTGGTCCCACGGCCAGCGGTTAGAGACCCCTGAAATTTACGTAGCTTTTTTTTTTTTTTACATGAAAAGAATTAGGAGAGCCTATTTATTTGAACACAACACCAATATACACAGAGCAATTGAAGAAAGACCCACATGGTTTTCTTTAACAGCTTTTTCTCGCACTTTTGTTTTAGTTTTTCCAGCTATTCTGTTGCCATCTAGTGAGTATTTAATGGTTCTGCTACCTACCGTTGCATAAACAAATGCAGACAAATTATAAGCAATAAATAAATATTTGTTTTCAGACAAGATAAGTAAAACTGGCTAATTATCCACAGCACACCTGATGATCTATCATGGCACATTAGTGTGCTGCGGTACATCGGTTGGGAAACTGTGTTAAACACAGTTGTTTCAGGTAGAAAATCTTAGTTTCTGTGTTCAGATAAGTCTATAAAAAGTTGTGAAAAGCGAAAGACGGTTGACATTCCACGTTCGCCCCCAGAGGGATACGTGCTGGCACAGTCGGCATGTTAAACTACCGGCTGCCATTACACATAAAATGCTTGTTTCTGACAAAACCCAGAAACTGTGAATGTCCCAGATGTGCCTATGTGTCAAATGTCAAGGTCGGGAATAAACTGTCAAACTGAATGTTTTAAGTCAATATGGTCGAGGAGTCCTGGAAGGAATCATCTACATTTCTTCAGTCAATGAAACAAAAAAATCTTGCTTTTACAAACAGACAATGATTTGACTAAATTAAACACAAACATTTACACAGAGTAGGATCTGCTTTTTTGGCTTTTGTTTTCATTGTTTGCCACTAATGAAGATTAAACTGTCATTTCAAACCGAGGTTGGCAGCTTTATCTACATGCTGCTAAATGATGATGACACTTAAAAATGCCACACATTAAAATGCCAATTGCTTTTAGTTAAAAATACAGTATAGTGTCAGATTCCCACTGATATGAAATATTATATTACTTTTGTGAACATAGTGTCAGAGTCCCACTGATATGAAATATTATATTACTTAAATATTTTCAAACTTAGATACATGCGTATATTTTTGCCTAGTGAAATTATAAAGTATTATAATATATAGTATAAAAGGTTTAAGTCAGCAAGAAATATAAACAAATTTTGAAAGGTGTAGTCAGCAAGAAATATAAACAAATTTTGTTATTGTTAAATACAAAGAAAAACACTAAAAACAATCTAATCCAAAACAGAAACAAACAGCTGTTGTTTCTATGGTCTTTTTTCTTCAATATTGTTATTGTTAAATAATTGGGAGCGTGTAGACATTATTATATAGAAGCTAAAGTGGCTAGACATTCCTGACTCTGGAAGTTCCATAATTTTACAAAATTACACTGGCATTGAAAGGACAATCAACACAGAGACTTGTTTTCCAGCACTGGATGTGACATTTCTTCCTCATACAGAACTATACATAGATCAGGCAGAAAAATAACCAAGAACGTCTCTGAAGACCAGACTGCAGGAAAAATATATATACACCTCCACAACTCATTCCCACCATCATGCATGATTGAAACTTGGGCTGTTTCCCCAAACAGTGTGCTTCATGTAAAATACCACCATTTGTCAATGGAACCACATTAGCATTCAGGTTTGCTAGAAATGGATGGTGGTGTATGATGATGTTCTCCTGCAGCGACGACAGCAGCCGCTCGCTTTCTTCTTAATGCTCCCATTAGACATTTCCTAAATGAAGGATCTGGGAGGAGCAAGCCTGTTTGTTTCTCACTGCTCCATGCAGACAAGGACGCTGCAGTGTTTTTTTTTTTAATGTTAGCAGGGTTTTTTTTTCAGAGACCACATTTTTCATTGCGGTCCAACACAAACAACTTCAATCAATATGAGTGCTTTTAAACTGAGTTTCACTGCCAGCTGAATTTCCTTTATACTATGGACAAGGGAATATCACTAAAAACTGTGGCTCTCAAACTGCAGTGCCGACCATTGGAGGGGCATTGGCTCCTCCTATGGTATCTGGAGGAACTTTGGTGAGTTTTGTAAACTTAGCTGCAGCTTCTTGTGTGATGTTTCAGAGTGTAATTTAATTATCAGTTGTAGTGCAGTGTCAGTGGCTAATGAATTAGCTGACTTTAATAATTCTAGCCTGTTAAGCCTCAACAAGTTTTGTCATTTATACCTTTGCCTAATCCCCAACAGTAAACACTAAATTTTACAAGAGACTTGAATAAAAACCTGGTAAAAATGTATCAAAGCTTTGCCACAGGCTTTGGTCTAACTCCAATTCTTAGACAAGGGAAAGAAGCAGAATGTGACCTTGTGATAAAACACCCCCAGGATTTACAAAGAAGGAAGTCACTGATGAATACAGAAATGTTTTGACCTTGACCTTTGACCTGTTGTTATTCATGTTTCTTACTTTGAATAGTACTACACTATCCCTGACACTGTCACGAGTACAAGGCCAGAGTCTGTGTTAGAAGAGTACAGAGTTGCTGGTGCTGTCCATGGTGCTAGTTTCTGTCACTACCATGCATAGAGTAACTGGTGCGTTCACTTGTTCCTGCTTATATTTCCAAGCGCTGTCCTTGGTGCTAGTTTCTCAAACAGAAACACTCATAGTTGCTGTTACTCTACCTTATTCCTAATTTGTACATTTTAAAGGCGAGCAATATAAAGAAAGTTTAGTTCCCTTGTTCCCACTTTTCAAATGACTTACTACAGAAGTGGAGCCACATATTGTTTCTGGTCCAGTCAGCAAAATCTTGTAAAATGTGAAAGGACAATTACATTTTTGCACACTAAAATATCATTTGTGTTCGGGAGGTGTTCAGCTGATAACCAGCACAAAGTAAAATGGAGTCAGCTTCAGAGCCTTGTTGTTAAAAATGTGTTCAGATAAGTGCGACTCAAACATGACAGCTCGGTGCATCGATTTACACTTGGCAGACTCATTTTCATTTTCACAGGATAAATTTGTGCTGCCTGCTGTCATGGCATTTAATTAAAGTTGAAACACACACACACACAGACAATTTCCTGGAAAACCAGTCTTTTTTGTCCCTGCAACTGCACTTCTAATCTAATCTAACATCATATAATGTATATTTTACATATTTAAATAAATACATAGGTTGGAATTATCTATGTCGTTAGATACCTATTCCTGGGTTGATATTAATTCTGTATTTGCCCTAAAGCTGTTCTGTTATGTTTAGACCAAGGGTTTTTTAAATTGTGCGGTGCCCCCTCCGCCCCATGGGGTCTCAGAGTATTTCAGAGGAGATGAGTGAGGGACAACAACTGAACTAGCAGACATGAGAAAGAAAGGATCGCTTTGTTGCAAAGTGAAAAAGGATGCCAACGTAACAGTGTTTTCTCACCTTCTGTCGGGCAGAATTGGAACCCTCCAGCCTTTGATGAAGCTAAGGTTGTAGTCGGACAGCTCCACCTGCAGGGGTAGTTTAGGCACCCACACCGTCAGCTCCAGTGGTGTGCTTAGGTGCTCGTAGCTGAAGATGACTCTGGCATTCATGGAGCCCCGCGTCTCCTTCCCGTTCACGAAGACATAGTCACAATTCATGGAAACCTGGAGGAGACAAGATCACATCAAGGTCAGGAGTCAGAGTCCATCTATATGGTAATAGTGACGTCTGCATTGGAGTGGTGAAGTGATGTTTGATGATGTGCGGTAGAGCAGGGATGCAGCTGTCACTTCTACAACTCAACAGCCGAAGCTTTTCAAGGTCAGATTTGACAGCCGAGCTTAAAAAATACAACAAAGAGCATCGATGTTTTATAGATCTGGATGTCGAGTGAGAGCGAGGATCTTTAAAATATCACCGCTGATACTGGAGGCTTTTAAAGGGTTCCTCAAACTGGACTTGCACGGAGTTGAGTTTCTCCACTGCAACACGTTTACGATATAACCAGTCTGGATCAAGTGTCCTTCACAGTCGCAGAGACTCTTAGTTTTCAACCAAAATGTATTAAAATGGCAGATAAAAAACCCAGTTCCTCTACCAGGAAGTAAAATAATGCTGGAGAGAGTTCTGGAGTTTGGTACAGCCTCTGGGGGAACATTTTATTTCACAAACATAACAGTAACAATCTGACAATAAAAAACACACACAGAACCTTCAGACTATTAAACAATGAGTGTGTGTGTGCGTGTGGTTGTGAGTGTGTCCAAAGCTTGCCAAAATATAGATAAAAATAGTTTAATTTAACTGTGGTCCAGCATGAGAGCAACCAAAGTTAATGTCAGGTTAAACTGACCCGGTCTTTACTTTGGCACAAACAGTTTTACAGGATATGAACAAACATCTTGACATTCAAAGCACCAAATGGAGAGAAATAAAACCCAGGTGTAGCAGCCAAAGAGGTAGGCTAATCACAATGGATTCATTCTTTAAAAAATGACCAAGTAATGAAACAAAAGGTCTGGAGGAGCCTTCTCAGACAGACATCATTCAAAAAAGTTAAACTTAGTTCTGATCTTTTTAAATACAAACAATAGTGAATATGTTTGGCTCCAGTTGTTAAGATGCATATCTTCAACTTGAACCAAACGGTAACAGATTTGGTGGCTGGTTTAGCCACTTTTGTTCTGTCTTCATACATGATACATGATTAGGGGGACCTGAAACAAAGCCATCCAAATGGATGTATTAAAGTACTATGTATTGATTATTGACAGTTTCGTTGTTTTAGTAAAATATCTTATTGTGCAATTTTTAATGCATTAAACTTCTGGCTGTTATATTGGAACTAAACCATAAAGTAAAAAAGGCTCAACCATCTGCATTTCCCAGATAATATTCATTGTGTAAAGTAGTGAAGATAACGCTGTGTGTTTTGTTCATGACTTGGCTGAAACCCCTCTATAAAACGAGGCTATGTTGATATTTCCCACACTATCTCGGGGCAAAAACGTGGAACAAATCAGTGAACAGTGAACAGCAGAAGCTGTCGCTGCATCAGAATTAACACTCTGCGCTCTGGAAGACAGAGAGCTGAGATCCACTGCTGTAAACAATGCTTACTTTGCCATAGAAACCCCGTCTCTAATCTAATTGGCATCTTTTATGCAGTCCAATTAGTGCTCTCTACTAACCCAGGCTTTGTTTAGCTTGTACAGTGCAAATTAAGCATTCAACCCACACCATAACTGCAGCATCCATACTGACACTTCCCCGCATAGAGATCAATGAACTATTTTAATGACACGTGATAAACCTACAACAAAGTTACAGGCAAAAAGACACAGCATTCACTTAATGTAAAATGCTGTACAGCATTTTATCTTAGCTTCATAAAATGAACTCTTTCAGGGAACATTCTTTAGCAAAAAAACAAATAGTGGTATTTGGAAAAGCGAACATATGTAGTGAATAGTCAATATCTTTAGCAGCTAATTTAGCCAAACAGCACATGATGAGGCTGGTGAAAAATATCGACTTGATGTTTGCTCTAACTCAACTCTTAGATAAAAGTATGTGAATGACCTGCAGTCATATTGTTCTGCGATTCATCCCTGCTTTAAGTGTTCACAAAAGCTAAATTTGGCTTTTAATCCCATTCTTGAGGTTTTTGATAGAGTCAAACAAAAAAAGGGATGTGCAGCTCAGGTTTAATTATCATAAATACTTGTCTCCCTCTAACACTAAATTATTAACTGCAGCACATCAGGAAGGCTTTGCTTTCGAGTTCCCAAGGAAG
>NC_024325.1:8845495-8868308 GCF_000523025.1 Cynoglossus semilaevis | reverse complement strand
AAACAAGAAAGTGGTCCAGGGGGGCGGGAGAGGTGGGACTGGCATTGTAATCAGGGGATCTAATCTTTGGCAAATGGAGGTCGGGACGGCTGGTCCTCTCAGGGCTGAGAATTCATCATCACTGGGAGGAGGTCAGTGATATAATTCTGCCCCCTCCCTGGATGCAGACCAGACAAACCCTGGTGAGTGGAGGAGAGAGGGGGCTCTTAAGATGACAGTCGCCACCTTTGGTTGAGTTAACGCAATTCCATTAGGAGATAAGATAAAAGTGAAAATGTATCTTTAATTTTCATTTCTTAATATTTATAAAGGTGGGTTTTTTTTGCCCCATAAAATATATATATATTTTTTTCTGTCTTTTTTGTTAAAACTTAAAGACTTATTTCTTAGCCAGGTTTTCAGGCATTTGTGTTCAAAACAAACCAAATATATAGTTAAATTGATACTTTTGTTACCTGATATTAGTTTTTAATAATATAGCTTATTAATTCCTTGGAAAAAAATTACAGTAATATTGTGACAAAAACCAAAGGATCAATATGGGTAACAGAAGCCTAGAACCATTTTCTACTTATTACAAAAATCTTTACTTGTTTTTTTTAAAGAGAGATTATGTGCCTCCAAGCTGAACATTTCAAGGTCATAGCACTTTTCCCTTAAGTCTCTGCTAATTTGCTGTCCCTGGTATGAAGTGATTTCCAAAAAAAAAAAAAAGAATTAGAGTGACGAGGGAGTCGGTCTGCACAGCGACTCTGGACATGATGATTAATCGCAGCGCGGCTGCTTCATGAGTTGAGAACATCTGTTTGACACAATTACCCTTCTACCCTACAGACAAACACACTCTTCCACCGACACACACACGCACTCACGTGCAAACACAGCAGCTGAAAAACTTGGTCCTAGCTGCACCACTGCTTCAGCTCCCACGGCCTTTGATAAAGTGAGCTGGCTAATTGCAAGTCAAAAGCTGTTAGCCACCGTGGGTATCAGCGCGCCTGTGGGGGTTCAGTGAGGAGGGGCTCCAGCACAGTGAGCCGCAGCTCACCATCAAGCCGCCATTGCTAATGTGCTGTGGCACCTTCCATGGTGCCAGCAGATTGCCTGGGCGGAGACGGATCACCGGAACGACTAAGTGCTGCCTTCATCGCTGACTGGTCACATGATGCGGAGGGAAAGAATTGTTGGGTTAATTAAGGTGAAAACACCTCAGGGTCGTTCACACATTTATTCTATTACATAAACTGCATATTTCTTTGGCACGTCTGTCCCGTGGCTGAACATGTTACACCGAGTTAGTCATGTTTTGTTTAAATGTGAGAAAGGTCACCCGCTGAGGGCAGAGCTGTCTTCTCTGGTCACACACACACTCTAGACATATGATAGTGTTCATTACATGGACAGCAGTTAAACTGCAGAAAATACTTCACAGTCGCTGTGTCATTGACATTTTATTCTCACATGACCTCTGATAAAAGAAGTCCAGACTTCAAGTTTCACATGGGTTGCTGGTCAAACACTATTGCACCTCACCTTATTTAGTTTGGTTTACATTGGGATTACTTTTACGGTATTAGGTATTATTGCATTACTGTTGCATTTGGACACTTTTGAGTATTTTGCATTTTAGTTTTGGATATACATACAATTCAATGTATTTTAATATGTAGATTATCTCATGTGCCCTGTATTACTGGACAATAGTGACAATATATTTAAGGCCTTACAGATGGAGGTTTTAAGGCTGCTTCAATTTACCCAACTGGAAACCTAATGTTTTCATACAATGGAAATTGGCTGAACCAAAAATCAGTTCAACTAATCCCAAGCATGTAGCGCTAATCACAAACAGCTCCTGTAAAATAAGGACTCAGCTCAGTTGTGAAATTACCCCTACCCTATGGGCATGGGTAAAAAGCAAGGACACTTTCTGACTGTTTCCTGTTTCCCTGGGACCGATGTTCCCTGCAGTAGAAACAGCGCCAAAGTTACGCACTAGCCATAATGCACTCACAACATGCTAAGCGCTAAACCGCTTAACTTTAAAAACTATCTTACACCAAAAAACCCTACCACTATCTTTAACTATCTTACACCAAAAAACCCTACCACCGTAAACCGACAAAGTCCATTTAGCATAGTGGACAGTGACGTACCCACTGTTGCCGCTTCACCAGTCAACTTGTAACAGAATCGTACCCAAAAGTACTTACGCTAGCTCCGCTGTACTTCCTGGTCCGACAGCATAAAGGGTACCTGTAGAATGGGAGCGCTCTGCTTTCATGTTCCACCTTGGGACGGGGGGTTGAGGGGGGAGGGGGTTGCATTTAGTTTAGAGGGGTGAGTGTTGGTGGGTTTATATGTTGGTTTTATTGTGCCAACATTTCGTGGGCCGTGCCATACTTATAGCTGTTTGAAAATGTGTTTAGCTATTGGTTATGTGTTATAGAAACACATGTATATAATTTTATAATAATAATATTATATTATGTAGTGCTCCATTGTCACCCCTGTCATAATGAACTCAACCATTGACTCACCTTGCTTTGACTAAGTAGCATGTTGAAGCAGCTAGGACTGAGGCTATGTGTAAATTTGTACATTTTTTTTTTTTTTTTTGTTTTTTTAGTCAATTAAATCTGCAGTGATCTTCACCAGGAGAAAAACTTATTTCTCCTGTTTAATTTGGGTGGTTGTGCTAAGGTGAGGTCAGGACGGTGGTGTCTCTGCCCCACACCACGTATTTAGCAAAACCCATGAACGTACAATATGCGACTAACAAAAATCGGCTGCGGCATGAAACATGGCGACCTCCTGCTGACTGCCAGAAGAAGAGCAGCTTTGATGTTTCATGCTGTACAGCTTCGGGATGTGGAGCACAGCCAGTTTCCAGCAGCTGCAGAGATTTGTGTTGGGTCACAAATTTTCACAGCCTGCACAAATACGTCCGTGCACGTCAAACCTGTCGCAGATTCTGCAGGTGAAGGACGAGACGTGAAGCCGTTAAATAAAAACATCTCAACGTGATGAGTTCTACATCCAAGCTGTCAGTTCTGTTTGTTCAGGCCTGGGACATGAGTTTAACTGTCACCACAGTGACACACAATGCACAAAGTTTTGTGAGAATTGTGTTTTACAGCCCCTTACCCTCACCTTAACTATTACAAATTATTAATCTTTACGCAACCTCTCATCTAAATCAAAATTATACCTTGATCTTCAAAATACCCTCTCAGTGGAGACATGCAACATGTATTTTCCTCAGAAATGTCTGTAAAATTAAAGACTGAATATCATATATTTCATCCCGTCCCATTCCATCTCATCTCATCTTGACCTGTCGACTCGCATCGCATCACACCATATTAGATTAGATTAGATTAGATTAGATTTGAATTTGATTCGATTGGTCTTGAACTTCTGTTCTGGGAGTAATATAAATGTTGGGTTTGGTTTAGTTTTGGTTCAGTCATATTATGACTTCCTTACTTGATCCGACGGACAGTTCAGAAAAGCCACTTCCTGTCTGGCATTTGCACTGCACCTACACCCAGAGTCAGATCTATAAGGAAAAGGTTATAAAGCTTTGTTTTGGAGGGTGAAAGAAATCGACTTGAGCTCTGACCTTAAACCCAGCCATCACCTTTGGGATGAAGAGGAGCAGTGACCGTTGGAAACTCTCTATCAGTGATTGACCTCACCAATGCTCCTGTGGTTGGAGGGGAGCAAATCCCTGTCAAGAGGCTCCAAGTTGAGTTATACGGCAGAAGACTTAAAGGATGAACACTCTTTAGAAGAAGTTTCTTGTGTCAAAAATGAACAGACTGTTCATTCATGTGAAGTTTGTCATCCGTGACAGGATTTTCATTCATTCATGTATTGTATTTCTCTGACTAACTGACCATAAACCCATCGTAAGCAATGCGATATGACATATGATTGAAACTAATGCTCCATGTTTATATTTTCTGACGACAACTACTGACTGTTAATCAGTTCAAATCTCAGGAAAGCAGAAACGGCCAACGCACATGTTAGCCTCATTTCCTCAAGTGTGTTTCATGTATTTCTTCCTAAATACGTCAGTATGTACTTGGAAAGTACACCAGTGACATTGCCTTCCATCAAATGAGCACCAAGTTTTTCAATTACACCCCGAACACTGTTCCCTCAAAAGACTCCAAAGTTCCAGCTTTTTCCCAAACACATAATTTTTCACACTCAACATCATTAATCCTACAAACAACAGGCTAATGGAGGCTGCCTCATTTAGCTAACACAGCTAAATGAACTCATCGCTTTCAATGCTCCTCAAAGCCAAGAAATAAATAAATAGATAAAGAAATGCTCTGTAACAGCCACAAGACGCACAATCCTGCTAATGCTGGCCATATGTCAGCCTTCATCCAGCTCCGGTTTGATACATATGTTATTCCTAAATGGAGAACTCCATTTGGCAGCACCGTGGTGGCAATTCATTTGCTGGATGTTTAAATTTGACAATAAAGTCTGGGGTAATTGTGGCTCTTCTCTGGAAACACATGGTGTGGCTGTGAGGATATGAGGACGTCACCAAGATGACTCAATTTTTCTTCTTTATTCTCCGCTGTTTGTGTGTCATTGACATTGAGACGATGAACGAGGAAGGAAAAAAATAATTGAACAAACACACTCGTCCTTCTGGAGAGTCGGTGATATGGCCCTGAAGAAAAACAGCCTCAGCTGCCAATGTTTACACTCCGGTGACTTTTACACAAACCAGGATGAGATTAGATTAGATTATATTAAACTATACTATAACATGTCCTCCAGTAGATTAGCTGTGACTCCACTGGGTAATTTCAGACTAGCATAGATCATCACACAGTGACAGAACAAGAGCCAGACTGGATTAAATCAGAGTGGATTATATTACATAGACCAAATTAAAGTGGAGGAGATTATCTCATATTAACTAACTCCATTAGGGATTGACCAGACTGGGGAGCTGCAACCTATGGCTCCTGAACCGCACCTGGCACTTCATCGCCTTTTGCTTTGGCTCCCTCTGTAATTATATTAACATCTGTATTTGGTGGCTTGACATTAGGACAGTGATAAAGGTCATACCTCGGTTATTATTATACATGTGAGATTACAAATAAAGTAGACAACACCAGATTATGTTAATCCAGGGTAAATTCAATCAGATTGGATGAGACAATAGTTCAACGAATGTCATCAACAGGTCTTGACAAAAAGAGACTACAGTAGAATGGATTGTTGTGCAGTTGAGAAGATTAGATGTAACGGAATACACTAGATTATACTAGATTATGTGAGACACTTCTGGCATTAACTAAATCTCTGAAATGTTAGATATTGACCCTGACAGTGACACCAGCTTCAGTAATCTCGTCTCTCCTTTGCGTCAGTTTATACTTTTGCATGTGAATCTTTTATTCCCTGCTTTTCTTGGGGGATGTTTTATTGAACTGTCATGACTGTTGGATTTCCTCAGCCTGAAGGTCTTGGATTAAATTAGCCTCTCGTGCTCAGTGGGGAACCCACTGGAGCACAGCCCACTCAATAACGCACACGCGCAACTTGTCTTTAACGGATAATGAAAAATGATAAATGACGTGCCGAGGCCAGCCGTCCCCACACACCACGCCTGCTCAGTTCAATACAAATTCACCGCCAGCAAAGCCCCGCCCACGTATAAGACACACCGCAGTCCCATTTATCTATGTATCCAATTGATCCAATTGATCAGAGTCTGACTGTATTGGATGTAAACTGCAGTCTTTTAATAAGGACTGATTTGTTCACAGGCCAGTATGACAGACGTCAGTGATTTTTCCTTTACTGCTCCGAGGCTTCACACGGTAAAAAATCTTCAATCAAACCCGCCTGACCCGACCTTGACGAGCTGCCAACCGTGAAAGAGCTCAACAACATAGTTTTTACCGTTTGATGGAGAACACGTGAATATATAGACCTCCTGACATGGATCACATTCAGAGTACTTCATTATAAAACATATTTTACAACTGTATGCCTCGGTAAAAGTGCTTTCTCGTGCAAACCCCAGAACATTAAAAGCTGAGAAAAGTGACACGTTTGATGAATGCTGAACGACATAATGAATACATTAAGAACATCTGTAACTTGAAAATACCGCTGTAATTTAAAGTGTAAAAATAAAAATAATATATAAACAATCAGAAAATTAAATAAATATATAAAGTATGTTAAAAAAAGAAAACCTTCATTGTTTAAAAAAAATAGAAACATTGAAAAAAAACCTTTCAAAATATGAACAAAATACATATGAACAAATAACATAAGTTATAGACGTACATACGCTAAGACCAAAAAGGCAAAACAACTAAAACATCATTTCAGCTGTGCTGAACAAAGGTCAGAAAACAAGAAAATATAGACAGACCTTTACCACAGAGATGGATAAAGTACCTCTGACATAACTAAATAATTAACACATTTTACTACTTAAAATGTTGGCCAAGAGTAGAGCAAAATTGCTAAAGGTTATCGTAGAATTAACTAATAAATAGGCAGCCGTGCTAGCATTGAATCATGTACTTGTCACCTGTAATGGTAACTGGTAAACAGGTTGTGTAGGTTGAGGAGTGATGAGGGGAGGAGAGAGGTTATATATTGTATTTATAAATGCTAAGTGCATGAAAGGGTAGAACAAAACATTCTCAGAAAAATATATCTGTATCATATTTCTCTTCCTGCTGCTGCCGCTTGTAAAAATGCTTTAGCTGATTTTTTTTTTTATGAATGAAAGGACGTGTAGCAGAGACGGAGTAGAGGAGTGTGAAATTGGAGAAGCAGCTGTATCGCATCACTGTGTAGTTTTCATTGAAAGTCATATTAAATTCTCGGGAGGCAAGAGGAACATTACAGATGTTAAACTTGGATTACGAGGAATAAATCAACCGAGGAGGTCGTGGAAAAGGAGAAATTAAAATGTATAAAAATATAATGGGGTCAAAGCCCAGCATTCCTGATGTTTGACCTGAAAGTACACAGTATTTCAGACAGAAAGAATCTGACAAGTGGCAATTGTTGAAGTTCTGGGAGTGGCAGGCCACAAACGAAACAGGTTAGGACTAACTATTACTGTAGGTAAGAAAGGAGCATCAGGCAAAGGTTAAAGATGCAAGCAAAGTGTGGGACAAAGCTCATTATCTGGTGTGGAAAAAAACACATTTACAGGTAAAGGACAGCACAGTACCTGATCGATCTAAATTGACCAAAGGTGTGAATGCTAGTGTGAATCGTTGCGTCATATACTGTATGTAGCCATGTGATGGATTGAATTTTCATCAAGAATATAGCTGGAGATAATAGCTAAAAACCCAACCAAAGAACACCGTGTGTTCACTGACTCTGATGACTTCCTGCAGACTCGACAGCAGTCGATATAAAACCATCACCGGCTCAGACTTAGAGGGAATTAGTGAAGAACCTCCGACTCACAGCTCAGTTTGTCCATTAAAGCAGATTAAAGTGGGATCACAACACGTTCCAGCCGGCGTGATAATGCAGTTATTATTTTCAGTCAATTACAGACATAATAGATTTCACTGTGGGGCGAGAGGGATCCTGTGTCGTTGTTAGCGTCGTCCCTGCTACAAAACACGAAGGAAGATGAAGAAGAAAAGGCAGACGTGACCTTAAAAGGATGTAAACAATTTATAAAGCATGTCGTCTTATTCAAATGTGCAGTGTTAGAAACAAAGGCGACCACACTTCTCATTATCCTCCAGCAGAAGGAAGGTAATTTATCACAGCGGGGAAGAAGTTGGAGAAATATCACACTCACACACACACTCACTCACTCACACATACATACACTCACTCACTCACTTGCAATCTTACAATAGAATAAAGATGGCGTCAGAAAAACTTGATATGTGATATTTAATAAAATAAAAAATAAAATCTTGGTTTTCTTCTGGTTATTTCTCTACAGCTACTATGTTAATTGTTCTCTTATTACCTTTGAGTTCCAAATTAGCTAGTGCTTAGCCATTGCAAGCAACATCTAGGATACATTTTACTTTACTCAAATTCAGCTCACACTTTTTTTTTTGCAATATTTTTACTACCTTTTTAATCTCTACAGAGATATGTTTCTTTTTTTTTTTCAAACAAAATTTGCAGCGCTCAGATATAATTTGGTAAATTCTTGGCAGCCCTGTCATGTATTCAGTATTACAGTTTATCAGAGTGATAAAGCGTTAAACATATTCCAATGGTTAAATTGTCTGGATTCCACGGTTCAGAAAACATGTCACGGTTCTGTTTTTTTTTTTTTTTTTACTTCTCCTTTGCAGCAGTGCTGAGTTATACAGTGGTTTATGAACATCTATTGATTTTATCTGGAGCATACAGCAGAAATCAAATCAGCCAGCACACACACGGAGCAGCTCCAATTGAAGTCTTTTTGCTTTCTCCGTGCAGAGATGGCGGTGCTGAGCCACTCTGCAGGATTAGCAGAAGGAATAAAAAAAGGAACTGCATTTTCTAAATTGACTCTCAGATAAAAAGCACCTGTGGGAATCAGGTTTATTGTACCTTAACAATGTCTTCATTGGACGACTTGCACTGCACCGAGGCAGAGACGTCGGTCACGGCTCCGTTCATCTCTATGGACACCATCTTCACAGGAATGGCCACGGTGCGTCCGGTCAGGATGGCAGTGTTGATGATCTCAGTGTCCTGCAGAGACACAAAGACACAAAAGAGTATTGAAAACAAATAAACTCAATAATACATTTGGTAAAAACACCTGAATGCTTCTGTTTTCAGATAGAAACAATCCTTATGAACATTTGCACTTCTTAGGACTCCCTAGCACCCCCTGGCGGATCCCACGTCCCTCTTTATTAGAGCAAAAACAAAGAAAAAAAAAAAAGTGGAAGGACTTTGGAATTATTGGATACACAGTGAGTATCACTGAATCACCTGCTACACATTTTCACAAATTAATTAGCATGATTAACAGATACATTTCAGCACAATTTATTCTTACTTTACATATCCTTATGAATATGACAGCCTTATGGCTCAGGCTTAACCAACTATAATAAATGGATTTTTGCCTCATTGAAAAACGTCTTGGTGGATCTTTAAAATTTTGTACAGTATCTGATTATCCCTGATCCAGAGAGTCATCCCAGCTGTGACTGATCAAATTTAATCCCAGCTCAGTCTATTTGTCTCAGACAGTTAGGGAGGCTTGTTTCCTAATGTGACTCCTTGTTTCCTCTTTTTTAGTGAGCTGATATAACAAAGCCAATTTAGGGGAGACAAAGTGCAGCCGAGCTGTGTGGAGAATGGACCGGGCTCTGGGGTGAAATCCTAATTGAAAGTCATCATCCCCGAGCTCTGCTCGCTGTTTTGGCATCTGCTAAGTATTACACTGAGAGAGAATCTTCACAATTAAATGTGCTCTGCTCTGGGAGCACTAATTATGCTTTACCTGAACCCAGGCTGAAACAATGAGAGTCAGTCATGGCTGCACACAGTCATCGTTCTCACTTTAATTACTGTCTTCTGTCTGGAGCAACCAAACACTAGTTCAGAACCAAATGACAGAAAGGAATAAAAACAAATATTTATTCATACCAAATGTTAATTGCTTTATTGTTTTTTTGCTGAATGCAGCACTGGAGTGTAGACTAAAGAACTGGGAGAAAAAAAACACAACAACAGTTAAACAGGATGCTATTAGCTTGGTGTATACAAAAAACAACAACAACAGTTACAGTAACAGGATGCTATTAGCTTGGTGTATACATTAGCATTGTTTTAATTTAAATATATCATTAGGAATTACAGTTATTTCAGGCCCACTATGTGGTTCAATAGTGCAGTGGATAGCACACCTGCCCTACAAGCAGAAGGTCCTGGGATTGACTCCCAGAGGAACCACATACTCGGTGCCTTCATGGGGCAACCTGTTGCAGCAGATCTGCTGGTAACACAACAATTTCCCCTAGAGTGGGATCAACAATTCATCAAATTAAAAAAACATTTTTACTGGAGCTATTTTGATTGTGAACGAAATATGAGGAAATATGAAAAATATTTGAAGAATTTTAGGATTCAAGAAAAAAACCTGAATTTAGAGTTTTTATTTTTATGACATTTGGTCGTCCAAGAACTATTAAAATATAATTTTCACTATTTTTATGTGAATAAAATGAAGCAGAGCAGAAAATTGTAAAACACTGTGATATCTCTGCCTTCACTTTTTGAATAAAGAAAAAAAAAACACTGCAATGCAAATATGCAGCACACTGTATAACTCAAGCATACAGCACGGACCTGACAGTATGTGTGGTCAGGTCATTAAATTTGCCAACGTAGCAGTCGTTATGTTCCATGTGCGTGACCTAAACACTCCCTGCTTTTTGAATAATGCAAAGACTTTTATTCACCAGATGCATCACACAATAATCACACTGTACACGTGAAAGTACGACGTGTGGATTCCGGCTGTGACATTTGTGCAACGAAAAAAACATCATTTCTTATTTAACATATGCTGAAGCTGCCGTGGAGCAGACCAGCTAATGGAGCCAGAAATACGGCAGCTGCACCTTCTCTCTCCTCTTCGTCAAAGACATAAAATTTTGTTTTATGCAAAAAGCTTTTAGTGGCTCAGTGTTAATGGGATGCTACTGTTATTCTTAAAGGTGGTATTGAGAAAGAGGTATTTTCACCACTTAACAGAAAGCGTATCTATAGCGCTGACGTTTCTTTTTTTAACATAATCCTCCTGCACCAAAATCCATTGAGTCTGAGTAAAATCTTTTTTTTTTTTTGCTGACAGACGTAAGAGCTCTTGGTTTAATGCTGTTTTCTTTGGTAACTTTGTTCCTTTTTAGGAAAGTCTTAGAAAGGATTGCAACAGTCAATAGAGTCACATACCACATTTATACAGTGGATGAAGACCTTCATTGTTTTGAAGTGTTGTTTTGTCCTTATGAAGTTTGAAAATGGAAGATAAAGTTTATGAGAGCACGTAAACCCCTGCGCTGTTAAATGACTGTTTTGCTTAAGTTGTCACTATACTATTCTGGTATGTAATGCTGTTAAATGTCTGTTTTGTTGTCACTATACTATTCTGGTATGTAAATCTATGGTCGTTTTTTAATTCTTTGACTAAACTTTGACTAAATAATTGGTGGATGCTCAAATAATAAAGACCTCAGGTGAAGACGTGGAAGAAAACTGGTTGATTTCATTTGTATTCCTTTTTTGCCATTTTGCTCCAGAATACAAACTTTACCAGGATAGGAATTTCACAGAGGCAGAAAGATATCTTATTTTGCTCTGCAGCTAAACACATCTGGGTACAAATGCGTGCTAATCCCAAATGTCAAGAGGGGCAGGGATATAAAGTAAACCTTATGTTGGAGCAGATGTGCTGTACACAAAGTCATAACTGCAGCTCGAGTGGATTTAATGGAGCTTCAGGTGCACAACAGTAGTAATTATGCAAATACACAACAGAAAACCAAGACTTATTATTCTTCGAGAGCAGCAGCCTCTTAACCAACAACTGCTGGAGATATAATATTTCAGATTCTGAGTTGCATGTGTGTATAGTATTATTCTGGAAGATTGCACTGCATTTCCACACTTAGATTTAGTGCATATACCAATGGCTGTGCATATCGAGGATGTTGTCAATAGAAAAAAAGAAATGTAAGAACCCCTGGTAGTTTATGATTCAACTGGTCAATAACTGAACAATGACTGAAACAAACCTACAAAATATCAGGGGGCTAATGAGTTTGAAGGGCTCGTAGATTGCTTCATAGTCGTACTGTGAACAAAGTGCAAAGGTACACAACCAAAAAAACTTGTTGTCTACTCATCCCTTTAAAGTAATCTCAATGTTTTTTCAAGTATTATCTTCTTTCAAAGGTAGTTCTCTCATTTTTCATTTTTTTCGCCCCAGAGCGTGAAGACTGTAAGTCGATCCTCCACAGTGAAGTGTCAGAGATTATAGTGACTTATTGCACCGTAGATGCCATCAGCGGGTTTGATCTCACAAGAGCATTGTTCCTTTTGAAATGTGACACTGATCTTTGTGTGTCTGCGCAGTGAAAGTACACTGAGCCTCACAGCAGGAAAGTTACACCTGGGCTTTTCTTTTGTGAATCTGAAACATCTGGTAAATGAGCTGAAAGTGAGATTGCATTTATATATGAGGTATTTATATTTTTTATACATGGAACTGAACTGTGTAAAGTTTGCGTTGAGAACTTTTTTCAAGCTGAGCTTGAGTTTTTATTCACATGCAAAGGAATCTTTAAAGTAGGGGTAGGCAACATTTTCTTCATTATTCATTTGTTTGTCAGTGCTGGGATTTTTAACCTCAACCTTTGTAGGTCAAGAAAATAAGCGCAATTTCTCTGGATTATTACCAACATTCATCTAATAGACACATCAACCTGGACCTCATATGATGTAGATTAATGGCTCTGGGTTGGTCTCCTGGTAACTAGATATGGGCCACATGCTTAGGGCCACACATTTTGTATCCTGTCCAATCCTTTTGGAACACATGGCTAATGGGTTTCAATGACAGAAGTGGGCCACGTGCTTATTAGGTGAAAGAGAGGAAAGAAGAACGAAAGATGAAAAAAAAAAAACCTATCTAATCCAGTTTATCTAAAATCACTGCTGCTAGCTAAACAGATGGACTGGAGTAGCTAAATTCTACAAAAAAAAAAAAAAAAAAACAACAACAAAAATAACATAATTTTTATGTGTAAACTCACCATGGCCAGAGGAATAATGGCCTGAATGTCCCGCTGCACCACAGTCAACTCCGTCACCACCTTCTCTGACTCAGGGGACGGGTTCTGGTTCTTGTAGTCGATGTTCCAGTTGATTCTCCTGGTCACTGAGAGGCTGGTGAAGTTCTCCATCTCAAAATCCAACTGCATCACCTCCACGTTGCTCAAAACGTCTCTGTTGGAGAATAAAAACAGAATAAATAAAATGTATTTCTACTTTGTGATTATAACCACATTCCAGTGTCCTGCATTGTTCTGGTTCTATGTTGTTCCAAACAGTTGTTTTTCATCTTAAGCAAAGACAAAGCTACCATTGGTTCAGGTTTGCTGCCCACATTCAAATATCAAATATAGGTCACCGAAGGAGGGAAAAAAGGAGGATTTGATTTGAGCCGGATCCTGTACCTCTGACGTTGGATCCAACACCTCCGTGTGGAATGAAAAAAACTTTAATTTAAGATTATGAGCTACAATCAAAGGTGTAGCTTCTGATATGAATCTCTTTATATTCAACATGGAGAAGCAGGTTTTCAGACGCATGGATCCATGAAAAAAGAATCTGCGTTCTAACATTTCCTTCAGTCAACTGTAGCAGCTCCATCAGTCTGACTGTCAGGGTTTCCTGACAGATACAAGGTGGTAAACAATGGCAGCAGCAGCTCAAAGGTCACAGTGTACTGTTTACAACACTATCATTCAAAGGCAGAACACTGACTTTTTTTTTTTTTTACAATTCCATGCCTTGCCTCTCAAGCTAAGAACCCAGGAGCAGAATACCAATCTTTGGGCTGTAAACCACAACAGTTCCTCGTGTGAATGGTTTTGATTGGTATAATTATGTTGTCCAGTCATTACTGTAAGTGATTACAGTCCTTGCCTTTCTTGATCAAATGCAGTTGAGCCACAGAATATGCTAATTGCACCATTTAGGAGCTAATGATGCAGGCATTTCCCCCAGGAGGGGGGAGATAAAAAAAAAATACCAAAAACTTCCAAAAACTGATCCTTTTCTATCCCAGTAGCCAGTGGACAGGAAGAGTTACATGCTAGACTCTTCACCAGTCCACCAGAGGGCGACATATCTGTGCTCAATTAACAGTACCAAATTAGTCTTAGAACTTAGTTCCTGTAATTTCTTTGAGGGATAGATAGGTGGTAGCACCAGGATTCCACTTGCTATGAAGAAGTTTCCGGGTTCTACTCTGTTAAACTGGTTAGTCCTTAATCCCAGGTTGAGTTCGGTCAGGAAGGTGGGTGAAAATTTGAAGAGCACCTCAAAACAGACTGACTTCTCCGACAGCATCAGTGTCTAACACCAATAACACACTGCTACAATACTGCAGGAAGAGCTGACTTGTTTATGGTCATAAAAATGTTTCCACCAACATCTTGGGGCTGTTGTAAAACGGAGCATTAAAATAAAAAGCGATGAGGAGTGTCGGTTCTCCTAACAGTGTTCCGCCCATCTTAATGAGCAAATTACCCTGAAAAGTCACAAATAAATGAGTGATTTGTCTCTGAACTAAAACATTAAACAGATTCTGTCAATAAAGTCTTTGTTTTTTCCCCCTTTATTTTGTCAGTCTTTGCAAAAAAAAGATCTTTAATTCTCCGGCACAGATGTGACAACATCGAAAACACAATACCAGACTTTCAGTTTCCTGCAATAAATGTAATGATTTTGGTGGTTGTGATCATTAGGTGATACAAACTCTGACATTAAAGCAACCCTTATGTTTGGTGAAGGGGCAAATTAAATCTCACACAGCATGAGATGAAACAAAAAAGATCAAATTAAAGTTGTTACTGCTCAGTGTCAAAAATGATTAATGTCGCATTTTAAGAATGTTCTTAGAATGTATGAAATATCTCATTTCAAATAACTGTGATGGAGGCTTTTGATGTTGAGCATGTCTACTGGAAAAAGACCAAAACACAACTGCTATGTTCATTACAGTTACATTGAGAGCATAAAAAAAGTTAAAATCCTTTATAATAAACTCAAACACAAATCTGCTAAAAGCTTTACAAAAGAAACAACAACAGAAAAAAAGGTTGAAAATCCATCCACAAATTCAAAATATGAAATTCCAAAATGCAGATAGTAGAAAAAATAACAAGATGGTGAAAGCTGGCAGAGAAATATTGAACTTAATTTTTCACTTAATTAAAAAAAAAAAACTTAGACATTACTTGAAGCCTTCAAAAGCCAAAAGACAAGGAGTGAATTCCTTTTCCTGAGATAAAAACAAATATAAAGAGAGACTAACTGTAGCTACTTGAACTACAGGTAAAAGTGAGCCAAAAGAAAGAGCAATTCATTTCCAAAGATCAAAAGATAAAAATGAAAAGAATCAAAATTTGCTCAAGAGATTATTCATCCTGAAGTTCACCCTCCAAAAACTAGTATGCTAAAGGCTAAAATAAATGTGTTGGAAGCAAGGAGGTAAAAGAAAGAAGCTACAAAAAGAAAGTAGCCACAAGGCAGCCAAGATATTAGAAACCTGGAAAACCTGGAAAAAAGATTGATTGTTCTTGTAACGGAAAACCTCTGCCAAAAGATACTAGCTATTAGCTGGCACTAACGGTAAATTACCACAATATAATTCAGAATTAGCTTAATTATGACTGCAATTTGCCAAAGGGTATAAAGCATTAGCACAGATATGGTGTTAATGAGAAAAAATGAATAATCTTTTAAAGTGTCCAGTTAGAAGTCTAAAAACATAAAAAAAAAATGTTTGGCTGATTAAATTCAAGGACTGAATCAATTTGGCTCAGTAGTAGCTTAGCAGAAACACAGGTTTAGTTATCCCTGACTAGAAAACACGTAAGCAAACATCGTCCACATTGAGCTACAAAATCAGCTAAAGACAAGAAGCAAACATTGTCCACGTTGAGCTACAAAATCAGCTAAAGACAAGATTGATGTAATGCAGAAAGAGTTTCAAAAATGGTTTCAAGTGTGATTTGAAGAAAGACGAACGGTCTGAGGGTCTTTTATTAAGACCTCTGTTCCTCGCCCTGTTCTCCGCCCACTAACGGATCCTCAGCGATGAGATCTGGGCCCATTTGTCTTCACATCACTCAATGAAAACAACACCTCTGTCTGCCTGTCTGTCTGACTGTCACACACTCAGACTGTCATCAATACGTATCCACGCTACAGCAACAACACGTACAGACACTCGATACAGCGGAGGCCCAGGAGTGAGGTGCAGGGCTAATCATTATGATGTAACCATGATGAACCAGTCTGCGTCACATGACAAGGTTTTCAATAGAAGAACAAGCGTGCATAAAAATGTGAAATGTTGTCCGTAGTTTTCACCCGGTTACACAAGCCTTTATGTGGGCTTTAGCCTTCGCAATAAATCAACATCGTTGCTTAACATTACCTACATTTGGACCAAGGGATTCCCAGTGCAGGAGGCCAGCAGGGGGCCTGCACGGCTCAAACAGCACTGATCCACATATTCTGTTTGTTGCACTGTTTACAAGCAGACTTCAGAAGCTACAACTTCTCTTTAAGTTTTGAAAGGAATAAACAAAAGACAAAAACAGTGTTAAACCAGTGAATGACCCAAATGAAAAGGAAACAGTTGGAAGAGAATAAGGTAAATGAGTGATTCAATATCAGAGAAAGAAACAAGTCTGGAGAACGCCGGGTCTTGTCTCTATTAAGTTAATGATGTTCCTGTGTGGAGATCACAGAGTGTATGTTTTAGAAGCAGTAGCTTTGGGGCTTTTTCCAGAGACTCAGAGGAGTTGAAGCTTTGATCAGACGTCTGTTTGAACTGATTAGAAGTGAGGATTCACTGGTTTAAAGAAGCGTTAGAAGACCTGAGAATTATATAAAGGAAAAAAACCTTGACAGTTACAGGAGTAAAAGACAGGTCCTAACTCAACCGCCAACGCGTGTTATTGAACATGAAAGAGATATTACACTACGCCATCATCTCTGCTGTTGATTTAACAGAAAATAAAACCTCTAGCATTGCTAGAGGTAGTTGAAAAAATAAAACAAAACGGGCTACGCTAATAAAGTTAGCAATATTCAATGAAAGTTCCCCCAAATGGGGAATTTAAAAAAAGTCAATTGTCGATTTAAATAAAATATTTACTTACATAATGTTATATAACAGTCCAAGACAGAACAAACATTTTTACTATTCTTGCCCGTAGCTTAGCTTAATTCTTACTGTGATGAAGGTGCTGTGACAGTTTGTCCAGGTTTGACTGAAATGTTTTTTCTCATCTTTATCCTTAAATTATGTAAGTAAATAGAATGAGAATTTGAATTTAAAAACTGAAAACCTTTATTTTCCTTCTGCACAAAGTGGTGACATCCATGAAACACAAGTGTTCCTCTCAGCAGAATCCAGAAGTTCTGTATCACAGAGATGCAGAGCTGCATGTAGTCTGAGCAGAGAACAAAAAAATCATCATCTTTGTCACAATAGATGAAGACAAAATCCAGGAAACCTAAAAGTGATGAAGAGATCAACAGCAAGGCCTGATGGGAAAAGACTTTCACCTCATTTCCCGACTCCTAGGTAATTCTGGGTAAACAAAGAGCAGATGCTCAAATAGATCTTAGAAGAATTCATCCGGGGACTGTGGTTTTTTTGTGTTTTTTGTGTTTTGTGCTTCATTTTCGACTCAGCTCGTGTGAAAGAAACACACAATAGAACCATCTTCAGATGTTGACTTCATGAGCAGTAAAGGGGTTTTCCCAGGATTCTCTGCATTTTTGGGGCTCATTAGTTTGAAGCCTTAGGGCAGCTGCACACAGTTTATACTGGTTGTGAGCATTATTACTTTAGGAGGTAACAAAAAGTTAATTTGGATTCATTTTCAGGGAACAGGAAGTGTTGAAAAACAATAAAAATGTTTTTAAAAAAACTGAATAAAATGACATATTTTCCAAGTGTTATGGCTGTTATTTTATTATTATTTACAATATTAAAATATCAAGGGTATTTTATTCAGATTATTATGGTGTTGGTCTGTGCAACCCAACATAGTATGCGTCCCAGAATGCTTGCAGACAGACATTTTGTACTTTGCACAGACTCTGTATCTTTGGTCCCGGTTTTAAAATTCTGCCACTTTTAGTTTTAGCTGCTCACAGAACAGAGTGGTTTCTGACAGAAACGCAGCAGGACAGGTTTGTTCCTCTGAGCCCCTGCTGGACACTGTCCACTCTGTGACAGGGAGGTGAAAATGACAAGCCGTGGGTCAGTAAATACAGCAGGAAGACGCTGCCACTCTGGAGCCGAGCACCAAACCTCAGAGGAAGCCTGGAATTCCCTAATTCAGGTGAGGTCACCAGCCTGTCCCTGTCCTGGCTCAGGGGTCATTAGAGTGTTTGGAAGCAAGAAAGTGCGAATGGTGAGCCCGCACAACTGAAGGTTAGCAAAACAAGGAACCCACTAAAAGTTATCAAAAAGGTAAAAAAACAACAACGAACAAGCAAAAAACCCCAGATAATACATAAACAATAAAATAATAATTCAAATTTAACTTAGTAATATATATATACAATAAGATAATAATTCAAATTTAACTTAGTAATATGTCTGTTTGATAAACATTGAACAACAACAACAAAAAATATAACTGAAAAAGCAACAGGTTCGTTATCAGTTTTGCCAATTAAAAAAAAACTATTTGTTTAAATATGTTTATTTGTTCAAATATATTTTTTAATTATATAATTATCAGTAGTAGACTGCGTACAATGCTGTATAAAACACTACAATATTGCCAATGTACAGTAAAGTACAAAGACGAGCTATCTCAAAGGCTAAACTCAGGTTAGCTCAGAATCAGCTAAAGTAACTGTTGGTCAGTGCTGGGGAGACCGTGGTGCAGATGAAGACAAAGCTCTGCAGGAGACTACCAATCGACCCAGGTTGTGAATGTGTACAGTACACCCCGTATATTGGCTGCGTGATTGGTGACCTGTCCACACGCTTCACTGCCTTTTGACCAATGTCTGCTGTTGCTGCCTCCAGCTTTTTCCCTGTGACCCCTAAAGAAGAAGTGGTGCAGATGACGGATGGGTTTGTTGGTGGCTGTGATGAATGGTCGGGGTCTTTCCTTTTTCTGTGTGATTTTGGTTCTGTGTGAAACCTAACACGGAGAAGCTGCTTTTATTTCAACAGACTGTAGACTTCGCTAATGTGTACATCACTGAAATCATGCCAATAAAAATAATAAATAAATATGTGTTTTTTTTCTGAGTAGGCAATAATTCTGCATGTAGAAAAATACATTATAATTTATTAATATTGTTTATTATTTATTAAGGTTTGTTCTATATGTGAGCATTGTAAACTATGGTTCACCTCAGAATTTGGTAATGTGGCCCTTATATAGCAATACATTAATGGGACTTTTAATGACCCACATCTTTCGATCAGACTCCATATATCAGTCTGGCCAGGCAATTATGTAGCCCATGTTCTACATTTGGTCCACATAATTATATCAATGGCCCAAACCCATCCAGCTTGACTACAAATATGTCACAGCCATTCAGATGATAACAGTCACACATGAACCAAAGCTGCCCACATTTGGCCAAACAATTACTCAATGGCCTATATTCTTGGTCATATAAATGTTATAAAAAATATAATAGTCTAAAAATATAAAAAGGCAAACCTGATGCACAGTAAAGAAAACCTGTCCAAGTGACATGATTGGGGATTAGGGCATTTGTGAAGAATGTTGTGCTCTTTTAAAAGCCGTCTTTAATCACGGACTAAACTCCGACTTAGTTACGCAGAGTGAGAACTTTGTTGTGGCCTTTTGTTCGTTGTCTGGGAAGACAAATATTCCCGTCTTTAACCGAGCCGGACTGGAATAAAATCAACATCTGCAGCAGCTGTTCAAACGCTGCCTTCAGGGTCGGGGGCTGTTGACTCACCCTGCTTTGACGCCTTTGTTCTTGTTCACCTCGATGGTAGTGATGGAGTGTTTGGCTCCAGACTGGACCTCCCAGTCCACCTTCCACTGAGCGTTCTTGGACTTGGTCTGCAGCAGGTTCACCCCTTTCTTTGCTTTGACCCTGAAAGAGAGAGAGCGAAAGAGTGAGAGAGGTCGAAAAAAAAAGGGGGGGGGGCAGTCGTCAGTTTTTATTAGAGTGTGTGATATATGTGCGAGGTCAGGGGTGAACGCCCTCTGTGCTTGGCGAACCTCCTCATCACATTGCGTCATGGCAAAAGCAATTCTGCAGATGAATCAATAACAGAGATGAATGAAGATGACAGAGTGGTGATGCATGAGGCCAAGAGGACAGGAGAACTCTTGGTCACAGTGCGCAAACGTACAGTAAAATTTCACACCGGCGCTGGAACACGTCTGAATTAAAAACCACGTGAAACTAACGATGCATTTGATGACAAAAAGTACATGGCAAGACAGCCAAAATCAATAACATTTGAGTGAGAGAGGATTATTCAAATCAGGGTTGATCAATGAAAGGACAACATTGTTGTATTACAATCATAACATTATCAATATCTCATTCTTCAAGTCAACAATGAGGAAAAAAAATCTAATATAAAACACCCTCCTGTTCCTACAGTGTGAACCTAATCATATGTTGTCAACAGAAACACATACATGCACATAATCCAGAACACACCTGTTAACACATTCATATATTTATAAAGTCCATATACACAGATTATCCACGCATGCTGAACACCACATTTCTACCTGCATTAAAAATCAGCAGCAACGACCTACGGAAACCAACAGGATTCAAATTCATTGACTCCGTTTTTATTATTTTCCAATAACATTATTGACACAGCATAAAAAACCAGAATGTTATTGTCTCAATTTTACTCAATTCTATTCTATCTGACTATGGTGTGTGCATGTGCTATGTATACAACATAGTAAATGGTTCTCAAAGTGTGGGGCGCACCCCTGACAGTACAACTGAAAGTGGAACAGATTTATTAATTTATTGTTTTTGTTTAAATAAATTGCTTTATAAATAGAGTTCACAGGAGTGGAGGCAAATGCTATAAAAGCAGAGCGGGGGAGAGGGGATGGGGGCTCTATAACATTTGTAATTAGCCATTCATGAGAATTGTGAGATTCCATTCATGAGTTGAAATCACCTCTGTATCTCACTTCATTATGCTTTCCTACGTTGAGCTGTAGTATGGATTCGCTGCTCCCATGTTCAGCCAGTACGTTCCCCACACCTAAATGTTTTAGTGCAGCATCAGAATTCGGATGCACATTGATTTCAACTTAGACTCAAGTCAAAGTCTGTAGCTGCTCACAGACGATCGATAGTGAAAAAAAAGTGACTGACAGGTGCTACGGGAAAGCAAACTGAATATTTCTGGTTCAGTGTTACTAAAAGATAAAGACAATTTGAGACAAAAATAAAACAAGCTGTGTCTTTTTGTGTCGTTTTGGTTGTTTAGTCTTTATTCCCTGCCGTAAATTGTTGAAATCAGAGCTCAGTGGTAGGATGTTAGAGTAAAAAAACAAAAACTCTGTTTTCTGCTTTCCCGTTAAAGTAACTCTACTGGATATTTGACTACGCGCGCCACGCCCCAGTAGTGTACCAGGGGATGTTGGAGAATTCGAGCTGGAGAATATTGATCTGATGATCTCATTTTCTGGAAATTTCAGAGCCAGATGAATTATTAACATATTTGGATTATGTTTTCATCTGTGTTGTGCCTTCCAGACCATTTTAGACTTTAATAACAGCACGGTAACAGTGTGACGGTAGGTGATACCTGAGGATTTGTTCAGTGAAAAAAAAGTGTTTAAAATTCCGTCTGAGACTCTGATCTGATAAAATAATCATCACATCAGTGAGCTTCCTGAGAAACTGATTGAAGGCATTTATTTGAATCTGATCTCAGTCTGTGTGCCTCATGATGAAGAGGTTTGAGGCCTTTCTACACCGCCTGCCTTATTTCATTTACTCCCTTGAATGATAAAGAATTCCCAAAGTTGAGATGAGATCCTTCCATCTGTCCTGCCATGACCTGCTGTGGTATAACTGACCATTTATGATTGATTTCACCACAGGTTTTGTGACAACTTTAGCTTCAATTCTTGCATTTCTGATTTCTCAAGATTGAAGTTAAATCTAAGAATAAAGCTGAACCAGAGACATGATGAAAGTTAGACAACAAAAATCTAATCGTTGTTCGTCATGAGAATGTGAATTTTACTAACAAAACATGTCTAGTCAATCACCAAATTTACAGTTAAGACACCAAGCTATGTTAATGGCCGTTAATGTGTTGCGAATGAATTGCTGGACAGAATGAATGTCATCATTTGAACTACGCAACTTTTTTTCCCTTTTCTGTTGCCCAGTAATCTGCTTTCTTAAAACTAAGTCTATGAAACATACCTCAGCGTCTTTTATCATATCCTTCTCCTTCAGTAATGATCAGAGTTATAAGTTTCATCTGCTGTTATCTTCTGTCGACGCCCCTTTGATGCCGGTTTAAAACCTCCTCCCTCTCGTGGGGAAGGAGGCGACCCAGCAGGTGACTGTAAAAATACTGATCAAATAAAAGCAATAATTGCACCTTAGTGTAAAATGTACAGTGTAAACAGTTTCTTTTCTTGGCTGCGTGACCTGTGAAGTAAGTCCTGTATTTATATTCATTACCCAAGCACTCAGCAGCAGCTTTTAAAAGCCATGATACATATTCATCGTCATCGATGTTTTCAGAGACTGTGGTCAGACCTTGAGTTTTGATCAGATGCTGCCTTTGTTCCAGGCTACGTTGCTGAATAAGCAACAGTCAGTGCAAAAGGGATGGGCGACAATAATAATAATAAATAATAATAAATAATAATAATCCACCATTTAGATTATCAGTTCTCAGCATCTGAGCTCAAGATGGATAGACAGTCGGACGAACAGACACATGAAATCCACTTATCCACTGTTCTGACATCTTTTCATGTTTCTC
>NC_024325.1:8794269-8845443 GCF_000523025.1 Cynoglossus semilaevis | reverse complement strand
GCTTGTTAAATTGTATTTGATTGGCGATATATTTCAAAATCATTCATGGCTGCAAATGAATTTATTTTACCGTCAGCCTCATTATGCAGTGGGAAAAATTCCAGTTATTTTTAAACTTCCCTGCCTGGGGGACATTTGCTACCAAATCTATTTGATATATATCCTTCCAGTGGACCATTAAGGCAAAATTAAAGACTCTGAGCTGTGATGTGATTTACTCTGAGTCTGCATGCTTTATTTATTAACAGCAGCCAGTTAGATTAAATTACAGTGTGTGGCCTGGCGGGTTGACATGATTTCTGGTGGAGGGTATCATAAATGGGTCATGAGGACATTGGCCTCTGTGGCCAGTGGGAAATGATCTAAACGCTAATGGGCTAAAACTGTGGGCAGCAGGATAAAGACGGAGGCTGTAAGTGGAGCAAAGGTCACAGGAAACAACTGTAGGGGAAATTCAGGGATTTGTTGTTTCTATCATCAGTTAAAAATTCACCTGAAGGAGGTTCGGTAAGGTCGAGGTTCACATCGCTTCCCATTTCTGGTTTTGACTGAATACAGCCAATCATTTGCCCCGATCGTCCTAATGTAACGCCCACACAGCAATGCGGCATCATGCACTACATTCTTTCAGCCTAATTCCTAAGATATAACACCAGCCACTAAACCCATCTGTCAATCTGACTGCACACTTCACCAGCCTCATGTATTTTTCTGCCATTCCTGACTTAAAATATTATTGCAAATGGAGTTGATTTGCATATTATTAGACGTTAACATCCTACCCATGTTGACTCATGGATATACAATATTTGTGGCACAGAAATTACCACCTGTTAATAACAGATATTTTAGTTAGAATGGAGACAAACTAAGCAATTGTGGCCAAACTAATTGTAGCCTTAAGTAGATACATTTCATTTTAAAAAGGTTTTGAGCAATTCTGTAATTTTTTTTTTATCTCAGCAGTGACTGTGACTCCTGATTGATAAACACACCTTCACACCCGGATCACAGGCTTAGATTTTATCAATCATCCCAGACACCTTGCTATCTCCTGTATTTATCTTCCCTCTTCAACAGCTCTCAGTTTTTTTCAACAGCAGCAGTGGCGGAAGCTGCCAGAGACACAGTTCTCCCGTCTGAATCTTTTTAACACGATGCTGTGTAAATTAGAGGAAAAGTGAGGCAGGGGAAATATCACTGAGCAAATTAGAAAATTTGAAACTGCAGCTGCTGCTTTGCAAACGCTGATGTGATTTATTTCTTGTAGGCGAAAATTAGCAAAGTCAGGAATGTGATGACAGTGGATTGTGGGTAAAAAAAGAAAAAAGAAAGGAACTACAGTGTGTGCACACAGGAACACATTTTTTCCCTGAACGATAAGTGGAATTAATTCATGGCAAAAATTCTTCATGGAAAAACCAGCAGTATGTTGTGGCCTGTAATTAAAATGTACGATTAAATAAAACTGATCTGGAAGCGATGAGTGGGTCTGATAATTACAGCAGAGATGAAAGGAATAAAAAATACCCTTAATGCACAGGTAAAATACGGAGGCTAAACACTGTAATCAAGATAACCACTTTGAAAAGGAACCCCCTGTGTTCTTAAAGGGACAGCTTTTAGAGGTGGCACAGAGTCATAATACGATTATTCAGTGCTGGATTAGATCAAAATATTTTGCCTTTTACAATTTATTACTGCTTCTGTGAAAATAACTCAAAATTGAGTTCTTTTTAAATGTCGTTTTCATTTCAAAAAAGAGAAAAAATAAATATTACATGGTGCTAGATCAAGTAATGTATCTGATTACAATGTCATTTTTGAGGGGTTAAAGATTAAAGCTGTTGGAGATTAGTTATCACAGTCATAATCTGTTTGAAGTAACAACATGTGACCAAATTCACACAATAACCCAAAGCCAAATCTAAAACAAAAAAATAAATAATAAAAATGGTGGCCTTTATTAAAAAGTCTTCTGCTGTCTGAGCAAAAACAAAGAAGACATAAAGAATCTCACTCGGAAGCAATGTGCGAACTTTAAAATAATGACGACCTTACCCTTTAAAAACTTTATTGTCTTGTTGTGGGGAGAAAAGAACGGAGAAGAAATAAACTTGTTCAGAAACAATAGGCACGATGGTGACACGGCAGGGACCAATGAAATGTTCAGGCTATAGATACGCTGGAAGTACTGGGTGAAGGAAAAACAAAGGCTAAGTCAAGGTTTGTGCTTTTTGTTTGTCCCATTTTCTTGTTTTTCTAAGTCAATATATTATTACAAAAATATACCCAATTAATGTACTCTAGTGTAGTACAGTAGTAAAGTGTACATTAGTGCAGTGAACTTTAACTTTAACCCTATTTAACCTGAACTAGAGCAGCTGCGACATTAACAGCAGAACAGATTGTCTCACACACACACACACACACACACACACTGGTAGAGAGCAATCAAACCCAGCAGATGGTCAAAGATTTCCAACCCCAGACCCTGTTTGTGTTTGTTTGGTCTGAACAGCTGATGAAACGCTTCCTACTTTGTTTCTCTTCCAGTGAGAATCATCGCTCCAGACCGCGGGAAGCAGAGGAGCAGAAAATTGAGTATATTGTGACGCTGCACGGCTGAACAGGAGTCTTATCTTGTTGTAGCTTCATCAATTCAGCTGCTGCCTGAAAATGTGTGACAGAGATACAGTGGAAGGAGAGAGGGTTTTTTTTTTATGACTCCTCTTCCCATGATCAACCTGGGCTGCTCTCCACGTGTTTGAAATACTCTGTACCTTCTGCTGCTCCAGAATTCTTCTTCCTCTGAGGAGCAGCAGATGATGAATCGCCGTGCTTCCTCTTAAACCAGGTTTACCTCGCAGTTATCTGCTCCCTTTAGCCCTCCATGTGAAAAAGCACTTCAATATAAATAAATCACAGCTTGGAATGTTGTCGTTTTTTTCCACACATGAAGAATGGAGAAATGGAATTTTTTCCATCTCCATGCTATATTTATTAGCAAATGCTCACAGGATAAAGGAGAAGAAAAGGGAACAGATAATACTACCATACAACTGTGACAATGGAAAAAAAAATGAAGAAAAGTTTATAATGCTCTCAATTCTCTGCACCAAAGTCCACAGAGGAAATCATCACAGGAGCTAAATAGTCCTGGATTATACTGACTAGTCCCTGGTACTGCCCCTAGTGTCTGATACTGATTACCGCAACGGACACACACAGTTCGTTGTACTGTCCCAGGTATTCTTGTACTTGTTTCTGCCCATAGTTTTACCCACAAGTTAATGTGCTAAAACATGCCATGTCCTGGTACTGCCCCTAGTGTCTTTTACTGATTACTGCAGTAGAAACACACAGATACAAATAAGTGTCTGTAGTAAACAGATGAAAAAAGGAAAGTAAATAAAAACTAAAAAAGTCAGAAGATAAAGGTCTCAGAGGCACCGTGGCTGTGCACACAGCAGAACCAGGCCTGGTCCTCATCACCGTCTCCAGCGACGCTCCGTGAGTCCTCAGAGGAGGAACTTTGTCCTGCTGCTGCAGACACTGCACATCTGACTCAGCTCCATGACATGTATAATTCAGCACAAGTCCAGGTTTTTATTTGTCCTTGGTTGCTGTTATGCTTTTATATGTCCAATCACACACACACACACACAGCTCTTTATGTTTTGTGGGCACATCACATGAACACCTCGCATTCTTTTGACTTGCGTTAATATTGTAAGTAAAGACTATCACCTTCTGTCACAGCTTTCTTTTCAATGTTTCATAGTTTCCACGTCATTGAGGCTAAATGTAACGCAGCGACCTGCTAATGGAGGTGATGTACTACTACTTCAAGTGAATGCACACCGGCAAACATAAAGCTTTAGATTTCCTTTTGGAATGTGTGTTTTCTTTGAACTCTTTAATACATTAGCCTTAATTCAGTCATCCTTTAACATCACCAGCTCTCGTAGTTGTGGGGTGGCTGTAGAAAACGCTGGAAACATCCCTGAAAGTCCACCATTGGGTCACATATATGATTAATGAGCCTTGTTTTAAAACCAAATGCAAATTGATTAAAACAGTTAGGCAATTATTAAATACATATTATTTTCTAAATGCGAATTGATTAAAACAATTATTAGTAAGGCAATTATTAAATACATATTATTTTCCAAGCATTTTAATTAAGTTTCATTTTTCTAATTCTGTCTAACCTCTAATGTGATCACAGGTACCTCAAGGTAATGACAAATATTTTAAATTAATCGTTTTCCCAAAACATAGCGTTTGTTAAACTACTTTGATATTTTATCTATAAATACCAGTGGAAATAAAACATCATCTTTTTAAAATACTGTTGTATCAAGACACACTCACAAACACACAAACACAGGTGCAGCAACAGTGTGTATGCGACATCAGCAGCGAGGAAACAACATCCTCTTGCAGGACAATTATCCTAAGTAGTCTTCCCATCAGCCCCAGCACTGAGCTGAAGACCCCGAGGTGAAGCCAGAACCTTTCTTCCACAGGAGCCAATTGGTGAAATGGCCACTGTCCAATTTATTATAAAAGGCCGGTGGAAGTCAGAGCTGCCAACGCAGACGCAGAGCGGGGGAAAATTGAGGCCGTACAGCAGCGGCGACCTGCTGTAGCTCACATTCTCAGAGTTCAGGTCTGGCTGTGCATGCACTGAGATTACAATAATGTTTCAGCCAGGGTTCAGCCTACAGACACCGCAGAGTTCAGCAGCCGGTGCTGGGGTTGCACGGTTAGCTTTCAGCATATCTGCAGCACAGACTTGGAGATGAAGAAGAATGTAATGGGGGAGTGGAGCGCAGTGGAGCATGAGACGGTGACGCTATAGCTGGCGAGCAGCGGTGAGAAAAGCCGGCGACTGAGCTCCCCCTCTTCAGGCAGCGACAATGGCAGATTAAATTTACAGATCTTTTCAAGCAGAGGAGGGTGGAGAGCGGGCGGATGGTGTCAAGGCTCCTGATGTTCTCAACTTTGTCCCCTGAGGAACTTGTGTTTCATATTGGGCAGCTTAGTGTAAAACTAGAAGTCTCTCCAGAGAGAGGACTCACCCACACACTGGTGGCGTAAAAGAAATTTCATCCCTCAATGGAAAAATACGCACGTACATATGAGGAACACAGAAGGAACGATGCGTTTGTGGGAAATGGAGAACAGTGTTCTGTGATGGCCAACAGTGTCTGTTTGATTTCAGGCTTTCAGTTAAAGGGACACAAATCAAAAAGATCTAAATCAAGCCAACATGTTTGTGTGGATTTAAAGAGTAGGCAAAAAACACATGTACAGATATCTAAACATTAGATAGAAATATTAACGTGAAACATAAATACATAGAAGGGTTGGAAGTCAGTTAAAAAATGAGCTAAGATCGAAAAATCCTAAATATTTAGAATATATGTAATATGGCCACATGATTAGTACAAGGCAAAAAATTACTAGCTAAAGCTTAGCCTGTCAGATTGGATTTTTATTTCCTTCTGATGAAGTTGGGATAACAAAAATGTACTACAAAGAGTGGAGATGGACTAAGAAAAACTCAAAGTGTTTTATAGAAATGTATCTACAGCTTATCTGAGATAAGATGAAATTTACAGATGTGACAGATTAAACCAAACATCTTTTATGGGCTGACATTTAAAAAAAAGAATATGTACTTATTTGTCTCAACAGAAACAGGTAAAAGCCGGAATAATAGAAATGAATGGAAAACTAAATGTTTGCAGTGATTGCCAGATAAATACGCCTGAAGGCTACGCACACTATTATTGTAACCTAGCAATAAAGTATATTGAATTTACAGTTACTTCTGATAATCAGGCACTGAGAGCCCAGGAGACGATGCTGCTAAGTAATAACCTGCTTCGAATCAGCATCTCCTTCGTTTCTGACACGCTCTGATTAAAGTGCTGGGAAAAGAATACACATTAAAACGCCGCACACCCTGACACTTATGGCCATTAAGTCGCGCTCAAGGACGTTCCGATGTTCCGAAAGTTAACTGTATTGTAAGTCGGTCCTAACTTAGGCCATTTAAAATGTGCAGTGTCTCATAAACGTGTGACATTAGGAGAGAATTTTTTGCACCCAATTCAACAGGAACCAGGTCTGTCTGCATCATCAATGAGAGTCAGACCTAAAAAAAAATATGTCCTTCAGGTGGAAAGGTCAGAACATCAATCTCTATTTTAAAGGGAAACGAGACAAATGTTAAGCCTTTTTTTTAACTGCCTCTCTTTCATAGAGAATTCCATAGAGAAAGTCAGCCATTTAAACGAAGACACACAGGAGTTGTTGACCTCCTGTTGGCTCCATAGGTGACTTTGATTTGTTTTTTTCATCCCACTGCATTAGTAATTTAAATCTTTGTATGGATTTCCTGCAGCGACACAGACTGACCACATGAGGCAGTATAACTGCAGTTTCTGCCTCTGAAGCCACACACAGCTGGTCAAGCCTCATGGTAGCTTACAACAAAATGACGGTTTGCACAGAAAATACATATTTTTAAGAGTAATGAATAAGAATATCTAGAGTGAGAAGACAGTTGATTGCATCAGTGGGAACCATGGGGTTGGTGCTAAACGTTTCATTGTCTGATGTGATGGGAACGTGTGAGTGTGAATGGTTGTTTTTCATTTAATGGACTCAAAAACCGCTGGGGTTAACTCCAGCTCCCGCTTCACCCTGAACAGATTTAGTGGTAGAAAATGACTGAACGAGTGAGGTGATGAAGAACGGAGGCGTCTCCACCATCTCAGTTTGTCCCATGCTGTAATCCCAGTGCACAGTCTGCCTTTCACGCTCCTTCAATGACTGCGTCTTAAAGAAACTTAACTCTGTTGGATGATGAATGTTCCAGACGTGTCATGTTGCAGACAGAGCTCTCTTTGGGTTTTAAGTGAATCTGCAGACATCAATCTCTGATCCAAACACCAACACAGTTGACGTCTTCTCCTATAATCAATTTTCACAACGCTCAACAGTAATCTGAGGCAAACTGAGAACGTTCCCGACACTACTCCGAATGATGTCAATTATCCTGACAGTGAAAACACCTGAGAACAGTGAGTCTGAAATGTGACAAACTCTTTACCTTTTACAAATCCGGCTCTTTGAAATGCAAATCTGCCTTTATTTCCCACAGGCTCGGGAATTCTCGAGAGGAAAGTGACAGTGTATGAAATCAGTTTAGAGAGAGAAAAAGTGTGACATCTCTTTAACACAGAAGCAGGAATATAAAACCTATTCTCTAGTCAATGATCGACTTCCAAGATGGAGAATCTCTCGTCTTGGGGACGTCTTTGTGCTTCCATCTGGAAGTGGTGAAACACTTCCTGGAGTAGTTCAAGGTCAAACAACCTTCAATTGTCCAAAAGGATTGTCCTTCAATTTTTCTTGACATATTTGTATCGCATGTCCCATAAAATGTTATAGTTTGTCCAGCTAGTCTTTGTGTCAGACTACTTCCATGTCTTTTGCCACAGTCAAAGTGTTGTCAGCTTCATGGCGCTGAAGAAAAAAAAAAAAGTAGTAGCTAGCTCAGGTGTTGACAAAGTTTTTGACTCGTGTGTCACAATTGTCTTAAAATTGAACGGGGGGCCGGGTCAGGAGCAGATAGATGGAGCCCTGGTGTGACCTAAGATAAATGATGTAACGATGTAAAAGTCATGCATAAAGGCTAAGATGATAAAATGCAGGGAAAAAGCAGATGTATAATGATAATATAAATAAATGATATCTTTTGATTAAGTTTGGTGGGCCCGATTAAAAAGCTGAACGGGCCACATCTGGTCCCCGGGCCTTAGTTTGCCCATGCCTGAGCTAGATAATAGGTCATAGTCACCAAAAATATGACTGATGTAGCAAAAGAAAACATATGGAAATAACCCAAAAATAGAAAAGAGACTTTTAATATTGCCCTACATAAATAGTCAGGATAAATAAATATTAATAGTAAAAGTTTTTTTTTTACCATGGAACACAATCAAATAGGTCCAGATAATAGATAGAAGCTAAAAACAACAACATTAGCCACAAACATAGCTCCAAGTGAACATTTTGGTAAAACAAAAGGACCTAAAAATAATGGAATCATAGATCAGGACCTAAAGATTCATGGGCCATAAACATTCCTGGTATGGACTAGATTTCCTTCTAAATAAACACTGTAGTCTGCTAATGTAGTTTCCTATCAGAGGATAAATCAGTGTCAGGGTTTTAAAGCCTCGTAAAGTTCCTGCCTCTTCCTTTTTAGCCACTGGCCACACAGAACTGAAGGAACTCTTTTACTATCTCAACATCAAAGCTGCATTTGTCCTCTGCGACCCTGATCGGACTTCCTCTGGTTGATCCGGAACTTATTTCACCACAAAATCACAACATTTTGTTCAGCGCAGCAATAACATTTCCAATCTTGCAAACACTGCCTCTACTTTCTACATCCATGGCCAAAAACAGCATTGTACACTGACCTTGATAGAAAAAAGTAATTTTTCTTTTATCCTGTGAGGGCAGTATGACCAAACAATGAAAGTGAAATTCAAGCTGAAAGGAATCAAAACATTTTTGGAAAATGTATTCAACCAAATGCCTGGTGGCGAGAGAGAAGAGATGGAGTGGAATGGAACACTGCATTGAATGACTGGCAGTGGGCAAGGTAACTTAGTTGTTATTCTGTTTAAAAAATAAATAAACAATAAAAACACAAAACCCCTGAAATATTCTTAATACAGAACACAAAGCAAAAAGCAAACTATAGCCACAAATAGCTAAAAGCTAACAACAATGGTGAAAGACAGGTTAACAAAACGCGGCAGCAGAAAAGATTAGAAACGCTTAGCCTATGCAATGCTAACGTGCAGGTGATACAAATAATAGCTGAGTATAAGCCATGAAGGTTTAAAATATTTCTAGAGCAGCCAAATGACAAAGTCATTAAAGCAACATATAACTGTCAAGAAATATGGCAAATAAAGCACAATGCAGCCATTTTGTTTTTAGCTGCACTCGATAAGCTAAACAGCACTTCCTGTTACAGGTCACAGTGTTTCCTCAGTTTGTACAAAACAAACAAAAACCAAAAACAATCCGCACTGGTGTGCATTTACTTTGAGTTTTTTTTAAGAAAAAAAACCCTGAACTTTGTCTTACAACACTGCACCAAAGTGAGATACTGTACTATAAAGGTGAAGTAAAAAATGTTGAAAATATTCACAACTTTTCATTGAATGTGCTGCGAACAGAGCGTTGACTCCTCTGGCCTCTGTTTGGCAGAGGAAGGGAAAGTCTGAGGAATAATGGAACGGGCTGGAGTAGATTCTTAAATGTTGGAGGAAAATCAATTCCAAAGATACTGAAAACCACAGAGTCATCAACTCAGGACACACATCTGCACAAACAACATTAACAAAAGGGCAGCGGAATTCATGAAACCATTGACTCAGGCAGAGCACAGTGCCATTCTGGGGTCACAAAATAATACTTTTTTTAAATGTTCAATACTTGTTCTAGCTTTATTGAGCTATGAATGTTTATAGTTTATAGTAATTTCAGAATTGTGACATTCTGGCACTTTCTGTTACTTTGGGGCATCTTTACTAGTGCTGCTGTGTTTTGCAGCTACAACGAAGGCTTTTTTATTCTATTCTATTCTGCTATAGTGGTAACACAGGGCTAAAAGCTTATATGCAATTAATGTAGCCACACAAAGTGAAGAGATAATAAATTGTTAATATTGACACAAAGTAATGTAGCCACATAAAGCTAAAAGCTAACAGCTGCTTATTAATAATATATATATATGCATTATATATTGAAAACAATATTAATATTATATATAATAGCAATAATAGTGTATGTATATGTACAATAATATTAATAAGCAGCTGCTGGATTGTTCTGAAATGCTTTACGGTTTACTCAAACTTTAGCACCGACCTGAGACATGAATCCTTGTTTTTCTGTTCCACAGTTAGCACAGGAACAGTGTGTCAGATCTAATTGCAGCACGAATCTCCCCTCAGAGAGTCTTCAACAATACCACGAACATCAGCAGAGGGTAAGAAATATGCAGCTTTTTCTGTGAGTGTAGAATCAAAAGGAGCCATTGAAAACTCCAGCTTCGTGTCCGAATCACTAAACAAAAGATGTTATTTTTGATATCAGTGGAGCTTGGCCACCGAGAGAGAGAAAAAAAGGAAAGCGTGAATTCTGCTGCGTTATTGACGCCCACATTAGGAAGTGACAGCCGACATATGAGACACATTCTCAGCCACCAAGTTCACTTCCAGCATTTTATTGTTTCACGCCAACATAATGTGGTTTTACAAAATGCTCAATTACTGATAACCCTGCAGCCATGCTACCGCCTGGTTCCTGGACCTTATTCAGCTCAAACAGGCTGCAAATTAGTTTTAGATACAGTCAAATATAATAGTTCCACCAAATTATTATGGCTTTATTTCTCAGAGCCTCAACAAAAACGGATTAAACTGAAGGAACATAGGTAATAATAGATAATCAATAAGTATTAAGGTAATTAAGATTATGGCCTGAAAATATTTCTCATACATACTATAAAAAATAGTGTGTAGTAAATAGTATAAAAAGATAATAAAGGCATACTGTATTTACCAGCTCTAATTAAAATATAATGTATAAAGAACATGTGACCTTTAAAACGAGAAGTCAAAGTGAACCAAGATGAATACTAACAGATACAGGAAATACTTCAGTTCAGCAAAACAGCCAGAATTAGCCAAAAGGTCTGTTTTTATTCATTCATTTATTCAGTATTAAGTAAAGTAAAAAAGCTAAATGTTAACAAAAAGATGAGACTTTTTTTTTACCAGTAGAAATACAAATCCAAAGAGGGCAGCTTACAGGGAGGAAAAAGCCCCAGCAGAGGCAGAATTGTGATTATATAGGGTACAGAAAGCATATTTTAGCAAAAAGCCCATTTTTCTCTATAATAAAATCTCATTAAGTCTGATCCATTTCCTCCTGTTATGGCTTTGTGAGCAAATCCAAGAACCGGCTCTAAATACTCCGACTGTGAAAAGCATGCAGTGGAAATGAACTGGTGTGTAAATGCTGTGCTTTGTGTTGAAACACTTTTCTAATCAGCTGCATGCAAATGACCTCCTTTAATTACACTGCACTGTTTACTCAGTGCAACAGAACAAAATGATAGAGACTCGCATAAATGGGATAATAAAGTTTAAAAGACAACAATCTGCACTCACTGCATATTTAAACTTCAAGTTAAAACTGTACACAGCACTGTATGTGAAAAGGATGCAGAACTGGGGACTGGAAGAAAAAAAGCTCTTTATGTGCAGAGAGTCTTTGGGATGTTGTTTACTGCAAAGGGACTGCAGTACTAAAAACTTCTCTGTGAGTTCTTACAGCAAGAAGGTCATTTGTTTGATTCAAACATCACAGATTTTTGATGATGATAATATAATATAACACTCTAGTGACACATACTGTATTTTGTAGATATAAAAAAACCTAAAAACAAAAATTTAATCCCCAAATTTGTTGGACTAAAAACAAAAATTTAATCCCCAAACTTGTTGTTCACTCACACATTATCAATCAGACAAATAAACAAATCCATGTTCATAGACATATTTTTACCATGGGTCACAAATTAAGGCCCGTGGGCCAGATACGGACCTCTGGCCTTTCGAATCAGTCTCGCAAAACACTGGTACAAAGTACAGTAAAGATGGTTAGATGAAGATGTTTCATACATTACAACCAATCACCTGTAAATACTGTGGATGACAGTAAAGGGCAACAAAACATCAAATGTGCAAAATTATCTTTGTTAATTCATTGATCAGAAAAAATCAGAAAAATTATTTAATGTGTTTTTCTTAACTCAAAGATTTACTTCAACACGCAGACATCTTTGAGTTATCTCACCTCCTCCCCTCACCTCCCCCCCCTTTTATTTTGGCAGTGTCTCCATAAATAGAGAAGTGAATCTCATCTACAGGCGGTGTTTATGTCAGGGAGCTGGGAATAGACTCCAGTTCATTAAACGAAAACGACGGCATCTGTTGCTCGGTTTTTCGTATCTTCCAGAAAAATGATAGCCCTACATTTCACTGGGCTCCTGTCAAACATTAATGCTGTCCGGTACAAACACGGGGGGACGAGCAGCAGCGTGCCATTTCAGACCACCTTCAGCTCAGAGTGCACATTTGGGCGCACATCACTCTCTACGAGCCGTGACAGGCGTGTGTTGATTACATGAAACAGCCTGTGGCTGTTTATGGAAGAGGTTTTAATTAAACACCGTTGCATGTTGGGATGGATTGTGCACTGGAGTGAGAATGAGGTGAGTGTGGAAATGACAGTGAATGAAAAATTGCTGATGGATTTTATTTTTTGTGGGAAATTGCTCATTGGTAGATAAAAATACGTTAAGCCAGAAATCCCAGAAGACTGTAGAAAAACTTCAAAGTAAAAATACCCTGTACCCTGATGGGTAAAATATACAGGAAATCATGTTACTATGTTGTGTTGAACACCTTTTTTTAAATGATAGTAAACATGATTTGTAAAAACATTCAAAAAAATGTAACTAAAGTTAATTTGAAGAACTGTTAATTCAAGCAAGTGGGACCAGAAAAGTGACGAAAACTATTTGTCCTTGGCTGAAGCTGCCGCACATTCATGTTAATATTCAGTATGCAGACAGGACCGGCTGGTGTTTCATTGATTTTCAAGAGCGCTCAACCTGACATTTGATATGGTCTTTTAAGTAATCTGGCATCATTGTTTCTGTGCACTGATGAAAGGGCATAGCTCAGTTGGAGATGGATGGAGGACTTATGTACACACACATGCACACGCACGCAGGCACACACACATACCAGAACAAGAACACTCCACCTTTTTTCATCAGCATCAACTGCTGTCTTTTTCACAACTGTCAACGAACGCAGGGAGATTCGTGGCTCAGGATGTTGTGGAATAATGAGAGGGAACGTTCAGTCTGAAACTAAGCTGGCACACACCTGTCATTATGGAGGAAATGTGATGTAAATATTGCCAAAAGAAAGGGGGAAAAAAAAGATTTATGCAACAGGTAGGGTAAAAAAAAATCAATAAATCTGTAAACGGCTGAAATGTGTTTGCGTAATTACAAACATTAATTATAATGCAGCCGTATGTTTCCCAGAATCCCCAGCCTTATCTGAGTTTCAGTTGCAGGTGGGTGGAATCGCCTTAAGAGAGAGTTAAAGAGCAAATGATTGGTGGCACCAAGGAAAAGTGTGCTGTGCTTCTCCTACAAACTGAACAGCATTAATCAGTTTTTCCCCCCAACACCAGGTGGTGGAGGAGGGTGAGAGGACGACGGAGAGACCACGTCCAGCATTTAGACCAGAGAGTGAAGACAAAAGACAAAGCCCAAGGGTAATAATGGCACACAGGGAAAGAAAAGGGGGAGAAAAATAAACTCTGTGTGCACAGGCAGCAACAGGAAGAATGGAAATAAACTACATTTTAATCAATCTGTCTTTCTGTCACAGAGCGTAGATAAGACGTAGACGGTGCTGAACCTCGGGATTAGCAATTCTAGATTTCAGATTTCTTGCCACACAGTGTTGTAATCACCATGGCAATATATCAGGTCTCATTCTGCACAAATTACTGTGAGCGGCTTGTATGCTTGACTGACCTGCCTGCAGTCCAGATGTGTTTGCTATTAAAATCAACTGTAAAATCAAACAACCAAATTAGCCGTAATATAAAAGGAAAAAAAAAAATCAGAAAAATGCAGTCAACTACAGCCAAAGTTAGCACAGAGTTAGCTCCAAGTCATTCAAAATACTGAAGCTTGACATTGGTGAAAAAATTAGTAAAAGTTTTAAAACTGTTAAATGTATAATACTTTAGTACTGACCTGGTTTTAAACTCCTGTTACGAAATCCTATCTATGCAATGAGTTGTTTAGCAAAACTATATATTAACCTAGAGATAAAAAGAAATAATGCCAGGTAAACAACAGCTAAAGCAACCCTGCTCCAACCTGCTCTACTACTAGAAAATAGTATTCAGTTTTAAAACCATTCAAAGTAGAGTAGTTGATAATGACCCGGTGGTAAACTCTACCCTCAGCTGACCTCAGGGAATTGTTTTCAACGTCTTGTTGAATCTCTGCTATGATTGAAAAAAAAAAAAATCAATAAAAATATACATAATGGTTTTTAGCCAATTTAATCATTAGTTCATACAGAACACAGTGAACGTATGGAACAGCAGCATTTGCATTTTAATAGAGCGTCCACAGGGAGTCGTCCGGAGTCTTGTACCTTTGACTTTAGACATTAAAAGTTATAGGCTGCAGCAAACTTTTTTTTTTTTTAAAGAGTCTGAGACACATTGTCTGAGAAAATTTTTCAGCTGCAGCAGGAGTTAAAAAAAGGCGAATGTTATTGATTTTTGTAAAAATGTCTCCTTTTTGCAGTAATAAAGAAGTAATGAAGTGGGATTGCAGAAGAATACACTTTTGTTGTTTGGCTACAAAATAAAATGTGTACTTTGTGAAATGTTTGAATAGTTTTAATGTTTATTTATAGACAGACACAGATTTGATGGAAACCTATTTGATCATAAGTAGAACATCTCTGTCAACTACGTCCAAACCTTTTTGCCCTGTTGCCTCTGTTTCAGGGGCATTTCTGATCATTACAAAGATACATTTATCAAATGTTTCTCTTTATAGAAAACCACCACTGGTCAAACATGATCAAGCTATCGGTCTATGGAAGCCTAACTGGACATATCCCAGTTAGCACAGTTTGTTTACCCAAAGGTTATTTTCTTGACATTGGCCACTAAAACCTCATGTGAGAATTACAAGCTCAATTTCACATGTTTCTGGGTCTGCCCTTTGACCTCTACTCTATCCCCACTCCTATTAGTACACAATGACCTATTGAACCTTTGCTACACCGTCCATATAGGTAATCCTATATTGGATAAGATTGTAGCCCAACTGTAGCCCAAGGCATAAAAGTTAGAGCTTATTAAACAAAAAAAAAGCTGTACAAACAGTAATGAAAGGAAGGAGGCCATGCTGCTTCATGCTGCTCCACCATATTTTCTGTCAAGGTGGTGCTATATTTCTAAGAGACGCACACAGTGTACTGTCACGATGAAACAAGTGCTGGGGGGAACTGTTGGTATCGCTTCAATAATGTTTTGAGAAACTCCACCACATTTGTGGTGGAATTACCTTCCTGCCCCACCCTACACACACACACAAGTGTGTGTGTGTGTGTGTGTGTGTATATATATGTGTGTGTGTGTGTCTGTGTGTGTGTATCAACTGGATAGACTGCAAGAAGTAGTGAGGAGTGAATGCAACCCTGTGGCGGTTCATTTCAGCAGACTGTGCTGGACGTCAATGCCCCGGGCACACCACGGTTGAGAAACCACCTGGGGCAGGTGAGGACGACTGTGGGCTTTTAAAAAGAGAAAAGCTATTGGCTGCGATGCGTCTCCTCTCCTGTCTTCTCCCCTCTCTTCCTGGTGAAAAGAGAAGCAGCTTTCCTCTATCTGTACCAAACACAGGCAGCTGGAATTGATATTGATCTTTCCATCTGACTGCGGGTGAAGATGCAGAAGTATCTGCTCTTTTAAAACTGAGAAATAAAAAATACAAACCGAAACTTTTCTAGACTCTTCTCCAGTGTTCCTGTCTATTGTTTATTTCATACTGGATTCTGTGCTACGTGACAGAGGAGGAGAAGGAGGCTTCCACCACCTTTGACCTTTGTGTGTCATCAATCGGTGGACACCATTGGTTATTAATAAATTCAACATCAAGAATAAATTTATGTCCTACCTCAGGTTTTAAAAATTAATAATAATATTATGAGACTGGGAATAGTTTCTGGCCTGAAATGCTTCTTGCTGAAGAAAAAGAACCATCAGGAAATTCTGGAAATATTTTTTAAACCCACTGAACTGACTTTAATGCAGTTTTTGCCTTCAAACGATGTACTTTCCTCCATTAGAGTCTTGTTACTTTTGTAGTGAAGTGGGATTGAATGATCTAAAGAAATGTCAGCTGTCAATGTTTCATACTTGTATTCAAGTTTCTTTTAATAGTACATGGTCTGATTTTACTGTATACTTGAATGTTTTATGGCTCAACTACAAACTGCAAGGAGTCAATGGTTAGTTAGTTAAAACATTCAGGAGAAATTCAGTCATTTTTTGCTTCAGGGCTAAAAAATAAATAAATAATAATAATAACTGACGAAAGAGACCTCAAAGGCAGTAACTGAAAAACAAACATATTTGGTTAATGGTTTTGCAATGCATCGAAACATAAATATTTGGTTAATGGTTTTGCAATGCATTTGTCATCCAATTCCAAGGAAGCACTACAGTCAAACAGGTCTGAACATCAACAGAACTTAAAAAAGTTACTCACTCTACTTTAGTTTTTGCAGTGTCCTTCCACTTAACTGTGTGCATTATAAACTAGAACCAGGATCGATTCCCAGCTGTTCCACTGACAGTCAACCAGGCGTAATTAACCAGCTACAGCTGGCAGTAAAACCTAGTTAAAGTAGAGTAAGATCATCTTCCATGGAAACATCAGAAGTGTGCTTTAGTATGAAATAAAAAATCACTATCATGTCAGAGTCATTGAACATCAGTGTGGGTGATACCAGCATCCTCCTGCTGTGTGTGTATGGGCGGCATGTCTATGTTCTGAAAAGTAATTTATGCAAAGTAAAGTGATTCTACAACCTCAAACGCTGCTTTCACAGCAGGAGAACCAGGACGACGAGGTCTAACTCATTATTCATGTCCTTTCGCTTCTTCTGCAGCAGAGTAAATGCGTGAAGCGTCGGAATGTTGCTGCTAAAGGACACGACTCGTCAGCACTGTCAGAAATGAGTACCAGTGTTTCACACACGGCAGAAAGACCGGGCGGAGAGAGGAGGAGATTACTGAGCAGATTAGGAGGAGAGGAGACGAGGTGGGAGGAGGCAAAGGGTCGATGAAGGTGAGGAGGAGAGGGAAACATCTGGTGGAACTGAGACATCATTTCGAGAAAATTCGGTTCCACTTATTATGACATCGAAAATCTATTCTGGAATTTTCTTGAACAGCAAAGATAACAATGCAGTAAGTAAATACAGTAAAAGAAATGTGGTACAGATTATATATATATATACGTATATATATAGTACAGATTTTATAAATATATACGTATATATATATAATTACACAGCTAGTATCTTCATTTTCGAATATTTTAAACCACAGAATTGTTATATTTTGTCTTATATTTGTTTTGTTGAACCCATGAATATGTGCAACATATACACAAATACATATTAATGTATACAATGAAATGACTTCCACATCATTCAATACTACAAAAAAATGGTTTAAACTGCCTTACAGCAAGAAGGTCACTTGTTCAATTCCAGTCTCACTGGTCCAATCCCAGGTCAGGAGCCAAAAGGTTAAAATCTTTCTGTCCTACCTTCTCACAGGAGGTTTAACAGACAGTGTCATTGTTTCAGTCTTTCAGCTTCAGTTGAATGCACAGCTAAAAATAGTCTTATCTTCTCGACTAAAGCACAGGTATCGCAGTTATAACCTTCCCTGTGTGGTCAGGAGAGAGCGGCCTGTCATCAACAGTTCTTTCAAGCGTTAAAATGCTGGCAGCGCTGTGTTATTGTACCATCATTCATTGCACAGGACACCGCAGACAAACTTTAAACGTCCAGGTGAACAATGAACGTGTCCGTATCTGTGCCATATGCTGCGGCTGGCTTGTTGCCAGGGACCGAGGTGTTCACTTCTTTGTCTCTTAGCCGCCTTCAGCTCAGCTTCGCTTTGCGGTAGTGAGAGGAGAAATAAGAACGTGTCTTTGACGAGATGAGATGCTCTATTTTTTGCTCACAAGAGCCAAAAAACAAAAAAGACACGTCCTGAATTGTGAGCATTCGGCTGTTGTTTGGGATACAGCTGCAGAGGCTCATAACGCAGTTCACAATGTAAGGTTTGTGAAGTGTGTGACGGCTGCGTGGCTGATCTGCTCTACGTGTTTCAAGATACAAGTATGTTACGCCGAGTTTATCCCCAAATGTTCCTTTTTTTATTCTCATTTAAAAAATCGACACGTAATCACAAAAGCCTAGGTTTGATAACAGTGTCATTGATGTTCTTTTTTTGTCCTTTATCATCTATTTACCTTTAAATTTTAATCAAGATTTTTCGTTTCCGAGGTTTTAAAAGCCTATTGGTGCAGTAAAAGGGCTTTTCCGAATTTTGAATTAGGACCTAGGACCCACCCGTGAGCCAATAGACGAACCAATAGGAGCTCAGCATGTTCACTCATAATATATGGAGATATGAAAGCATTACTGTCTTCATTTCTCTATTTAAATACTACATTTTGCTCTTTAGTAGCACATGGTAAGATGGCTAAGATTCACTTTCGTTGTACTAAGAGGACAAATAACAAATATAAACCGGTTCAAACCAGCTCCATATGATACAACTGTAAATGTGCAGTGGTTTAAATTGTATTTTGCAGGACGGGCTCTTTCGAGGGCACACGTGACAGCCGGTGTTTTGGAGGAGGTGATTCACCGTCTGTCCAGTTTGGCTTGAACAGTCGGTCCAGGTTATCAACGATAGATAACACTTTGTTCACTTCGCGTCCTCCAATCACACTGCAGCTTGAAACATGTCCTGTTTGCAGCCAATAACAGAGCCAGCCATCCTAATCCTGAAGTACTGCTGGCCTGTGACGGCCATGATGGGTAACAGTGCTGTGGGCTGTTCTTCTAACTCACTGCTCTGATGTGTCTCTGTGTGTTGTGGAGCCTGGTTGAACAGGGCCCAGTGTTTTTGTCAGTGTCAGAGTTAATATCGACATGCTTCACGCACACGCAACCAAAGCACAGACCCACACGGACACTCGGCGTGTGTGTGAGAGAGTGTGTCGGTTTGTGTTCAGCTGCGTTTAAGCAGAGTTTGTGTGTGTTTCATTTAAACCGCCACACTCTCCTGGAGTTTCTCTGACCCCCTCCCTTTTCCTTTTCCTCCTCCTCCTCCTCCTTTAGCCATTACTGTCCTGGCCTTGGCTTGATTTTGCTGACTTTCACGTTCCTGCATTGAATTTATTATCTCCCACCCTGGCTGGCATTTTACGGTTTAATGGCCGGCAATCAGTCCCATCATCGGGGTCAGCTACAATTACAGTCACCGAGCCTCTGCACACACACACACAAGTAAACTCCAACTTAGTTTTCTAACTTAGGCTTTCTATAACAATATGGCCGCCTGATAAGAGAGAGGAAAAAAAAGACCTTACAAACCACATACAGAGGTCACACTCAAAATAATACGCCTGCTTTGGTGTAAAAAACAGTCAATACGATTCCTACTTTCCGAATAGTTTGATTCTATTTCAACCAGAAACAACCCCCCCACCCTCCAATATCCAAAATTTGATTTCATTAATACTAAACTTCTGTCGCTAAATGATGGACTATAAACACCGCAGAGGCAGCCGTGGATCAACAGCTCACAGGAAATAACAGACGTGAATCAAATGGAAATGCAGCTCTGGGAACTCTTTTGCTTGTGTGTCACAGCATGTAGAAGTGCGCCTGCACACTGAGCTACAGCGTTATAAAACCTGATGAACAGACGACTCACTGGGCCCAGCTGTTTGAGATCCGTAAACTCACACCAACTACTTCACGCCCCCAGAATTCTCACCTTCCTCTACACCAGATAACACTGAAGCCCCGGGGGAGGCAGCGTGCAACAGACACCACAACACCAACAGGTTACAGAGAGAGACAGCGCAGCAGAGCAGGCATTAGCTCCTATTCCCCTACACTCAGCTCCCCAACGTGCACTGAGATAACAAAGTTCCAACGACTGTTCCTTTGGGCACAGATAGGAATGAAGAGGAAACTCTGGGCGTGAGACCTGGAGACACTGTTGGAGGACTGAGCTGTTACGCTGTCCCTGAGCTCGGCCGCTTTCATCGAGTTTCACTTAGCCGCGGCCAGTGATAAGAGAGGCAACGTGCTGCCTGAGAAGTCAATGCTGGAACAGTTTCCTCACAGAGACCTCCAGGTCCAGAGACGCACTTGGAGACACAGATTTGTGTGAGGACGTAAAGTAGTTGTTTGACATTAGATTATTTGACAATAAAAATCAGGGAATGCCACTGATTTGGAGAACCTTGGCAGGTCTTCAACATGTGAGAAGATACTTTGAGGGTCAAGATTTTGTTTGGAGTTAAGATTGAAATTAAGTACAGATTTTTATTGGGTTTATATTTCCACTATTTATTTGATGTATTATTTATTTCATTATTATCATCTATTCAGTTAGCCTGGTAAACCTGATTAAAGCAGAATCTGACTTATATTACTCCCATATAAACAAGTAGGATAGTTTACTGCCATTTTTTTTAATCTCTGCCTTTTCTTCAACAGCAGATCCCTAAAGCATTCACTAGATTGAATCTTATAAGATTTCAACAAGAGCTTTTGACAACCGTGGCAGGTATCATTAAGATGTTGAGCCGGAGGACAACTGAAGGGAAGGACAGAGCGAGTAAGTCGTCATTAAGTCCTGACTGAAGCAGCAGATATCTCAGGTGAGCTGTCCAGATATACCATCAATTATACAATGTTGAATGAATACATGTCTGAAAAGCCAAAGCACAGGTTGCCTCAGTGTGACAGACATGTCACTGGAGAAAAGTTGTTTTTTTTTTTTGTCTTTTACCTGAACAAATGTCTCACACCTGCTCCTTGAATCTGCACTAAAAGCCGGTCTATTCGCATCAGTGCCAAATTGAGAATATTAAGTCTTCACTTACCAGCAGATGTCTGATATTTTGGAGCATTGGACACTGTGAGCACACACTTAACATGCAGATGTTTGTGATGTTAATGAGCGAGTAATGAACATTAATGGGAGCCGCGATTGATGCCACAGCTGCTGGGCTGCACAGAGTGTGAGAGTTGGTGTGGCCATGGAAAAGTTGGACACACCGGGCAACAAGAAAGAATCACAGTAATTAATTATAATAGCAGTAAAATCTGAACAGACGGTGGAACAGTGGTTAGTGCTCCTGCCTTACAGCAAGACGATCAGGAAGATTCACTGTTCAACTAAATGGCACCATTGCATCATCGACCTGAAGTTGTAGCGTCCAATATCGACTGCTGGACGTTAAGATGGTATTTTAACCTCAAGGTGCTTTGGTGAAATAAAAACATTTTCTCACTGTGTGTGAAAATGATATGTATTGACTGTATATTAGAGCAATAGTAAGAAGGTAGACATTGGACGTACAGTGAGCATCATTCTATTGATGCATAAAAAGGTGTTATAATGTTTTAATCTGGACAATTTCACGACTTAATTAAGGTGGTTAACTCATCCATTTTGACAGCCACACCAATGACCCAAAGTCATGTACAGAAACAGGAGTGTGAATCCAACGCTGGCCCTCTGGGCCCTCACACTGCATGTGTAAACCAGCAGATCAATCAGCAGTCCAATCATTAGTCTGTTAGCTCATCAATACCTCCTCCATTCCTACTTCATTTATGTGCCACATTTGAGCAGAATTCAAGGCCTTCGTTAAACACAGACCTTGTTTTTGAAGACGTAGGGGAAAGAAAATACAATCCTTCCCCGCATTACCATGCCTAAATGACTCTAAATAGCGGAGAACCTTTGGCACCGCACGTCTCCAGGTTGGTGTCAAATTCATTTGGAGGAGCTTGGGGTCTGTGGGCCGAAACAGGAGGTGATTATTGGAGTCCTGAGCTGCTGCTTTGTGGGTGGATGGAGAGCTAATGAAGGCCATCTTGATGGAGTAGTAATTATCTGCTGTCCATACAAGTACCGAGGAGCTGAAAGTTGGTTTACTGCAGCTAGATTACGTGCAGCTGAATGTTAATGAAGAGAGAAAATAATTAAAATGTAAGGTGTTGTAACCGATGAACAGACAGACCAGAACCACTGCATTAAGTCATACAAGATACAAGAGATAGAAGAACTATTCAAAGAACCCTGGAGTGTCTTTTTTTTTATGACAAAATTAATACAAAACTCAACCCATTTCACTCAACAATTTCGATGACTAAAGACTAAAGATCATGTACTAACGGATGGACAATTTCGAAGACTAAAGATCATGTACTAACGGATGTTAACTCTTGACATTTGATAACTTTGAGAGAAAAACTGTGACTCTTACTCTGGAAGAAACAAACTATAGAGTCATATAGTTGAAGGGCATGTACAGCAGGTTAGGTTGATAAAGGACAGAGATGAATGGGTGTTTAAAGACGATGGAAAGAACACTAGCTAATAAATGGAGAAACTAAAAAAGGAGGACAAACAGAGGAGTTAGAGTCAGAATGTACAGTGGATTGATCATGCAGAGGTGATGTTATATCAGGGTTCATGTATCAGTTTGATGTTTTCTGTATTGGAAACATTATATTTTCAAAAAGAAAATGATCTGTTTACTCACATGCATGATTACAAGAGTTAAGATTTAATATGGTACAGCGTGTTTCCAGACTTGCAAAGCAGGACATTTTAGGCCGCTGCTGAAATGAAATACAAATACACACCAGATGCACATAACATTCTGAGTCTAGAGTTTTTGCCTTGGTTTTGTTTGTTTTCTGCATTTAGATGTTAGAAGTGATGCAAATACTATGGAAACCAGACTTGTGTGACTTTTACAAAGAACTACAAAAGTTAGTGAAAGAAAAATAAGCCTGAGCCTGAAATAACGAGCCTGTTTTAGCCACCCTTTGTCTCTTTGTGCAGGAAGCTCTTCAGAGCAACAACATGAAGAATCACTCTCCGAAACAGGACACTTCCCACGGAGGAGCTAACAAAGAGAACCCAGTCCTCGAAACCTCTCCACCGAGGAGAATGGTGTGTGTCCAATCCACTTCATAAGCACGACTTCAGAAACAGAAGGTGTTTTTTTCTCTGTAAAGCCCATTTTAATTCTGTTGCCTCTCACAGTTGCAGTACCAACTCCTCTGAAATGTAAAATAAATACATAAAGACAGAATAAATGTGAGGGTTCAAGACTCAGTGCAAAGCTGTGAGTGCTTAATAGCCATTACAAAGCATGGGAGGGCGAAAAAAAATGGCCATGACAAATGTGTCCTACTTTGCTGCAAGGCATCGGTTTCCAGAAGCGTTCTCAAGAAATTGTCTAATTTAAAATCAACCAGACAAAACAACCCTGCAGCAGAAAAAACACCCCTCCACCTAGGAGTCCTCTCCTCCAGTGAGATGAACAAAGACAGGGGATGAAAGAGAAAATGGTCTCACAGATGGTGGTTGAAGACTGGAGACTGACTCTGAGAGGAATAGAGCAGGTAAGTAAGGAAAAACAACAGGGGGTCCGGTCAGTCTGGCTCCAGCCTCAATACTTCTTAGACATATATATATTCATCAGTTCTTAGAAAAATCCCATTCGCTATACTTTCTACTTAAAAATGTAAATTTTAAATTTGTCATCGTCAGTTCATTGTTAGAAGCTTTGTAACAGAATCCACAGGCCAACGGCATTTTTCTGCAACTCCCTATGAAGTCCCATTATAATTTTCTCCTGTGGGATACAGTAGGCGAGTGTTTCCATCCCATAGCAGCGGGAATAGCCATTACTACAAGGAATCATTTAAAAAAAAAAAGGCGACAGTTGACAGTCGACAACCTTCATTTTCACAGATGGTTCTGAGAAATTTCTACAACATCAAGGCTCTTAGTGACCACTGTTTTTAGGCCAGACCATGTAGCACTTGGTTGATACTGCAACAGTGTAGCAATTGATTTTGCACTACGCCATCTAGCTGGTTTTTCCATCCCTGACCATTTAGGATGTTTGTAGCTAATTGTTCAGATCAAAATCCTCTCTGTTGCCGTTGTAAGGGCCATAACCTAGCTTGTATTTTTGGCCAACATGAAGCCGCTATGGATCCTCCTGGATTGACACAACGAAGATTTCTTCCCTTTCCTTTGGGCTGTTTTTTTTTTTTCTTGCTTATGTTTGCATTAAAAACTGGAGTGATGCACAGACACAAACCTAATTCCTGCAGTGTTACATCCAAAGGCCAAATTACGACTAGAATTTTCCACATAATTACTGTGCAGACTTTCATTAAAAAAAATTAGTGTTAAAAGATCCAGCGTCCCTGTGCCAACCCAACTTCAAGCCTGTTTGGCAGCAGAGTTGGCGCCAAGTCCACTTTTAATCAGAAAATAAACAAACGTGATTGTGTACTTTTTGGTCTAATAAATAATTTGAAAGCAAAGCCATTCATGACACAGACTACGGTGCTATTACAGGTGGACAGGATTTCCACTCAAGCTCATCCAGCATGAACCAGTATTTACAGTCAACACCACGATGTGTTAACATTAGCTATACCTGCCAGTCCCGCAGGAGTCCAGACCAGGACTCAAGGACAAAGGTCTTTTGAGGATGAGACACATCATACACAGTTATCTGGAGGAACCATCACTCAACCTAATACACCTTCTTCCATCCACTTCCAGTGCTTCACTGTATTCACTTCCCAGAAAAGTCAACCCTCATACAGCAAACAACACAGACAGACTCCAAAGGTTGACCGCCTTCTGGGTCCCTCAGGTGATACCGAACTCTAATGTGACTCACGCAAGCCCCCATTCACACCTCCACCGTGGTGAACACAACATCCTGCCATTGAGGAAGGGCGAGGTTACTACCTTTGTTTTACAACAACGACTCTTTTTTCAGGTGTTCAGCCACTCTGAGGTTAAAAAAAACAACTTTATTTTCCCAGCAGTCAGAACTGTGGATGCCTCTTGGACGAAGAAGTGAAAACTTCCAGAAAACAATACAGACCAGTTGCTAATGTTTTAAATGGTTTGGACAAAATTATTTTTAATGACTGAGTATCTACATCCTTCTTCCCGCTGTAGTTTAGGGTTTGATGACTGGTTTTGCATATTTTTTTATTTTTTAAACTGTTTTTGCAACAGTTCCTTGAGTCAATAGATTTTGCATCGCTGTTGCAGAAGAGAGATTTTGAGTTAATGCCAAAAAAAGTTTGGTGACCTCAAGTTTAAATCACTGACCCAAAACTTGGTCCTGACCCTGTTCTCTCAAGAGGAAGCTGATAGGAGAAAGTTGCAGAAGCAAGATGGAGAAGGTTTGGAAGTTTACAGATAAGTGAGGGGGGGTGAATTTTCAGATGTAGCACGATTATATTTTATAATATTTATATTTTAAAATATTTAAATATTTTGAGTTAAGGTAAACACATGCCAACATTCATTAATCCTTTGTGTAGATCATTGTTTAAATATGAATGTTTATGGACAAATTACAAATACATTCAAACAAGGCAAAAATGATATAAAATATTTAAATTTTTTGTGAAGGTAACTTTGAGTTAAAACTTTGGTGAAACATTAATAAGACTTTTGACATCGCAGTTTTACGATATCTACGCGTGTTCACGAATATGAAACAGTCAGGATCCACAGTCCTCAGTGCTAAAGCCTCAGGCTTCTCCTGTCACTGCCTCAGAGTTATAATAAACCAGTAAAAAAGTAGTTTTCCTTTTGAAATCATCCATATTTACACCACGTCTCAGAAATCTCATCCTGGCGCTGAGGAGTCTTTGCTCTCAGGAGATCCGTAAACAACACAAAAACATCTCTTGATCCCAGTCTGTGGTTTTTGATGTGTGTTTTTTTTGCTTTTACAAATACCCACTAACCTGGCAGAACGCTAGCTCTTAGCGGAGAGAGTACATCATTAAATATCAGAAGTCAGTGGTGTTGGAAAAGTCAGTGGTGTTGGAAAAGACGGAGCGTTCAGAGAGTACAGTTCATTAAAATCAGAAGTCAGTGGTGTTGGAAAAGACGGAGCTTCTCCATAGCCCTGGCTCCTCAGACAGTGTGGCCCACTGGGCACTGCAATCCTTCACGCCGGATAGAGCCGTGTCTATTACTACAGATTGGTTTGGCCAAACCCTCGGCCATAGAAAGAGGAGTAAAGGGGGGGAAAAGTAAGGAGAGATGAAGCAGAGAGGGAGAAGATAGTCATAAAACCTCCGCATATTTTCTGTGTGACAACATGAAAGCAGGAGGCGGAGGTAAATGGAAGCAGCACACAATCAGCCTTATCATAGTCTGGTCGCCTAAACTCCCTACAGGTTTCCAGGAGATAACCACGTGAATTTATGTGGGTTGGATTAAAGAAGAGAGAGAATGATCAAATGGAAGAGTTGGGGGAAGGGGTTGACATGTGATGCTGACTGAGAAACAAGATAACCACCAGGGGCAGAAGCTAAAACAGCAGAGTCATAAGTTAGTAAGAGCCTGGAGCCAGACTGCCTTCAAATATGTGAATTTGTCCTTGAAATTTCTCCTGCCATGCACACTTTTTATTTGCACTTCAAAGAAAACATGCTTGTTTTGACGTTACTGCAGCAGAAATGGACAGGTTAAGTTCAGCTATATAAAACTAAGCCTCATGGTGACCAAGAACGACTAAGTAGAAAAGACTGAGTAGCTACAATTTAGTTTTATCAAGACATAAAATCAGATCAGCGATCGCTTATCATGTCAATGAGATTGATATGTCAAAAATGTATAGGTTTTTTTTAAATTGCAAAATAAAGTAAATAAATAAAGTTAGCTTGCAAAACATAAATAAAGTCAAAGTTTCCCTATACCAGGTAAAACATCTCAAAGCTAAATGACAAAATAGCTAATGCTAAGAGAACCATGCCAATAGGACAAAAATACTGTATATAGTATCTGAAAGTTAAGTTATTAACTTAATAGCCTAAGGTTGATAGAGAAGAAGCTACCAGTTAGCTTTTTAGTACTTTTTAGTACTAAAAGTTAGAAGGTACAAGTTAGCCAAATCATTCTCTTAAAATGTGCCCAGAATTACCAATATGCTAGTTCTAGATAAACAGCTGTAAATGAGCAAATATTGGCAAGAAGTTTTATTAACAACTATAAGACAACGCATAGAAACATGTGCTAAAAGTAACCTAGCTAAAAAGTTTGATGGATAATCATGAAGTACTGATCGCAAATTGTTTCATTTGAAGTAGCCTGGAATTAAACAATTAAACAGTGAAAAGTGTCTAGCCTATTTAAAAAAATAAATCCTGCATTAAACATGTAAAATGAGAAAAAATACAACACACGCTGAGAGTGTGTGTCTGATTTGCAGCATCAGCAGCACTGGTGTATTTCCAGCCAAAACACGTCTTGATGAATTAATCAGTGTGTCCCAGATGTGTGCAGTACTTTGGTCGCCTCTTTACTCAGAGCCGCTGTTAATCAGTGAAATTTGTTAGGCTCTGAATATTAACTTTTTCATAAAAAAAACTACTGTTCTGATTCATCTGTCCAGAGAGAGTTTTTCCTCATGTTTCTTTCTTCTCATTTACAGCCAGTCTGCCGGATCTTCACCGCTCCGCTGACAGAAATCTAATATTTCATTGAGCCTTTGATTAATAACGGTGTTAGCACCATGGGTAGAACGACATTTAAATGAAGTTCTGCTGATCTACAAATATCTCGCCTGCGCAAAGTCTATGAATAAGTCGCTGTGAAAGGAAGGTTCTGGACAAAGTGACACCAAAGACATGATTGAGAGGTCATTCAAATTATTTGCATCAGCTGTTTTTTTTTCTTTTTTACACTCATATCGCAGCACTGCACATGAGTTTGGCATTTTGAGCCTGAAGACGACAAGGCAGACAAAAAAGACATCTTGCAGGGGAAAAAAAGACTGGCTTTTCTGACATAAATCCAATAAATGAACTGATGAGAACGTGCCAGTGAGATGCAGAGAGAGCAGAACACTGAACAGACAAGTCAGCTTGTTTCCAGCGTGAGTTCCTTCTTATGTCAGAAGCGATGGGAGAGAGGAGGGTAACATCTGCTGCAATCCCCAGTTTCACCAGTAGAAGGCATCCATATTGATAAAATGTTCCCTCTCACACTTAAATATCAAAATATCTATAGTTACTATAGGGACGCCCAATTCAAAACTGTCTAGAGCAAATGTTTCAAAAATATGGGCTGTGGGCCAAAACCAGCTCGCTTGGGGGTTCAATAAGGAAAGTGAAAGTAATACAAAAATGCTGGTAATCATGTTGGTAATGTTTTTCATTAAATATGAAGATTTTCTAATAAAATTGTTTGCATTTCCATTTAATAACACAGCTTTATATGTGCAAAAATATATGATTCAATCAAACGAATACTTCACAACCTTCTTACAGCACCTCTTAAACCCTCTTAAAAACTTTCTGATTAACTCAAATATAGCTCTAAAAAAAGTGACAGGGGAAGCATAACAATAACTCAGCTGATCCACTGTGGCTGATCCACTTCCACTGGAAAAACTGGCACAGTCCAATTTGAGACCTGAACGTGGAAGTAAACAAGTTTAACCTCACGCGTCTGTGAAGACACGTGCTGAACAAACTTCCCCTGACGCTCTGAGAGTGAAACACAGATTCTGTTCTGACCTTTTATCCAACAGTCGCACTCTGAATAAGGACACTCTAATAGGAGCTGCTATTTTTTCCCCACCATAAAAATGTAATAACATACAAAGAAGACAAAGGTATCAAGGAGAAGAGCAGGACAAAAGTGTGGACGTAAATACCCTCGGCGGTGACACAGCAGCCAACAGCAGCTCATGTAATGCGTCTCTGAACCTGCCGCAGACGTCGGGGGTATTACAACTAACTATTCTCACCATTTGAATCTTTTTTTTAATCATTTGCTTAAATAACAGAACCAAACGAGAGTCAATTTTGTGAATATACACAAATTCTGAGGAGCCTCCGTTGACTTAAAACCTGTTGAATAAAGGCCATAGGAAAATAGAATCCAGCTTCTGTGTACTTTTATCTCTTGGTCTTCTTTAGCAGAAGTGCCAAATCTGTTCAAATATACACAGGAATAGGTGGATAAGCAGAGAGAAAAATCCACAGGTCTGGTCATGTTTATCCATCTGTCAAATCAGGCAAACGCACTTTTGATCAAACAGTTTCCCCACAGTGTTAGACAAACAAAACCAGCAGAGAAAAATCCTGTAAGAAAAGGAAAAAAAAAAAAAAAAGCTAAAGACGTTGATAATGAAATGGGATGTGAAGTGGGAGATTTGTATGCCAAGCATCTCACCTCCAAGATTACGGCTTTCATTAGCCTAATGCAGCCTAATGGCCAAAAATAATGATATACATGACTGCAGCGGCTGAGCTCTCACTGCTAATCTTTGGACTAACTCCTGATAAAAGCGTTTAAAAGGCAACGCGGTGCTGTAGAGTGGAGCAGACGCCTATGACGTAGCCTTCCTGCCGTGCACGTTGTTTTCTTTTTTACGTCATATTAATTAAAACTGGATTCATTCCAGCAATTTTCCACCGCCATGACAAACCGCACACTGAGAGCCAATGCAGCCGCTAATGTGGGTGAAAGGGAGGGAAAGTGAGCAGCTTTATCAGCTCACATTCGCTTATAAAAGAGGAAAGGGAGAGAGAATAAAGGAATACTCAGTCACAAAGGTGCAGCACAATTAACACTGTCAGGAAGACTTTGATGAAGTGGTTAATGTCACGAAAAAAAAAACTGATCAAACCATTTCCACCGGCACTTTTTTACCCAAGTGAGTCATAATTAATCTCAGGTTTATTAGACGGTAAAATGTTCTTTCTTCCTTGAAAACTTTCTGATCTTTAAAAGAGCTGAGGTTAATGAATAAGAGTTCCAGGAACCAGACAGTTCGGATTCAAGGACTTTTTCCTCCTAAAGAGAATTGTATTCACGGTGATTACAGCCTCCTGCTTGGCAAAAGTACTTATTATTAACTCTTACAATCAGGAGCCATACAAGTTATAAATTAGGTATCACTCCTTCAGTGTGGGTCGCATGGTGGAGTGAGAGGTGAGTACTCCTGCCTGTTCACAGAAAGGTCAACGGTTCGAGACCAGGGGGTAACCAATGGCCTTTCTGCATGGAAATTGCACTTTGCATTTACATTTAGCCTGTAAAAGCAACTTATGGCTTATGGATTTATGGCTCTGCCCGGTCCTACTAATGTAATGATGAAAGAAGTCCAATCTGAACCAAATGAACAAATAACCATCTCAGTATATTCCCATTCATTGGCTTCCTAATAATATTTTTATGTGCTAAATGAAACCGGCATTAGACGCCACAATCCTTTAAAAAAAGTACAATAGTTTTGGTGGTTGGAGCATTAGACGCCACAATCCTATTGTACTAAAAAAGTACAATAGTTTTGGTGGTTGGCAGTCAAATCCAAAGCGCGACATTGATAGCAACACTTATTAAATCCATGTGGAAATGACTGGAAATGTCTCCAAATCCTGTTTGACAGACTGACTAAGGACGTGGTCACAGCTTGTACTGTCACTGAAACCGTCCACATCATACAGGATCACTGAGAACAGATGGTAGCAGCACATCTAAACAGGGTATGGCGTATCAAAAACTGCCCAGAGCAGCTCTGGATCTAATATCAGAGCCTTTAAAGTTTTAGACTCACCTCAGAAAACACACAGCTCACCTTTCCAGGCTCAGAAAAAGGTTAATTTTCTAAACAAACCTGCCCAACAGCTGTCACATGCAGAGCCCAGGAAACATAAGCTTGAAACACTGTTTTCCTCTTTTAAATCTCAGCGCATATGGTACTTTAGTGCTATTTAGCCAAAGGCTAAAGTGTTTCACAGATCTTTAGAAGTTCAACAAAGTAAATAACCCCCCGCCTACTACTCTGCGTGTCCTCAAACAACTCCTACATAACTCAGAAAGGAGCAGTGATGTTAGTGCACACCGGTGTACGGCCTAACGTTTACTCAGAAAAGAGGAAACACTTTGAGGAGAGCGCGACGCTCCTGACATCTTGGGTGGACACCGTCACCACAAATGTGTTCAGACAAGATGGGTCCATGCTGAAGGCACCGGTTCCTGTCATAGGTGCTGAACTTGTGCAAACACACCGGTGAGAACTGGTGACATTTTCTGTCAAAGCGTCAAAAGGAAGACCAGGAGGACGCCGAGAGAGAAACCGAGACGTGGTACACATCTCAAAGAGGGAGGAGACAAATGGCTGCGGCAGAAGATACTACCTGATAGAAGCGAAGCGTCTACGTGTCCGGATGAAAGTTACATCTGCTGTGGCCTCCACTCTCAACTATTACACCTCCAGAAATAATTAGCAGCCAAACAACATACAGGACCACGGAGTCCTTGGATGCACATGAGAGAGAGCGGGCCAGATGTTTGATAATAATGATAAAAATATCAATAATATTTGCATCCATAAATAATTACATATTAAAAGTAAAATATCAAAGGTGAAATACAATAAATATACTGTACAATGTATGCTTTGTTTAACTAAATTGCCAACAGCAAAAACAACGTAGCATCACCGTCCTGCCATCCTGCAATCTGACAAATTGACCCATGCCCCAAAAAGATTTCAACCGTTCCTTGCCTGTATTAATGGGCATCTCAAAGTCCACCAAACAATTTGCATTCAAGCAGTGACCCAGCTGCAGCTTAGAGGGTCTGATTCAGGTTAAGCCACTTACACAGGCTGCTAGCATTCTGAAAGTACCTGAATGAAACAGCAGGCAGTGTTTTTCTGGCTGCTCACCGTCATGGAGCTCGGCTGAATATCCGGAGACAAATATAATTATCATTTCATTAAAAATAGCAGCCTAAAAGGTTCACATGCAGGCAATTACTTGGTGTTCATATAACTACAGCGAAAGAGCAGCTGCTGGTTGAGGGCAACAAGACCTGAATAACAGCTCCCTGGGTAAAAAACTCTTGCTGTTCAACAGGGTTATGTCATAATGGCCTTTAGAGGGAGCTTTAATGACCTGTCAGACTGGGCCAGCAGCAGCCACAAGTTTCTGGGCCATTTAACTTGAACTTTTGTGTCACGCGTGTCATTTAAGTCAATTTTGACCCACGCCATCGTCTTGCAAGAGTCTGACCACAGAGTAGGTTGCAGGTTGAATATAGTATAGAATACGTTTGTCTACAGTGTTGACAGTATGACCATAGAAATGGTTTTAGAGACAAAAAACTCTGGACATGAAAAGGGCTTTATATGTAGCAATCACTACAAAAACTTTGTACACAACAAAATCCAGCCTGTGTGACTCAGACTGTAGCTTGAAACTTTTCTCGTCAAACTTAGTGACTTGTGACTTGACCGAGGACTTGACTTAGACCTAACCTGGTGACATCAGATATCTAAATGCAAAGATTTGGACTTGACTGAAATTCTTCCTTGACTTGACCTTTTTTCTTCAGTAAACTCAAACTTAGCTCTCCACTCAGACCTGACTCATATTTCCACTGTTAGTTGATCTTTTCAGCTCCTTAATCTTTCTCTCTGTTCAACAGCCAATCACTACCTCTGTTTATTTACCGTACGCCATCAACCGCATCACTTACAGCCAGTTTATCAAACAGATCGGCTGCAGGTGGAAATGAGTTCTGAGTTTTTGGATGGAAAACTGAATCAAAGAGCCAAAAAGGCTCTAATGAGAAGCATCAATCTGGGAAGCTGGGCGAGCCCTCCCTCGCCATAAAGAACACCTTCAGTATCACATCATTTCATCAAGGCTTCGAGCCTTTTCCCTGCAACATTAAACTTTACTGAGAGGTTTCTAGGTAAGAACCCAGTGTGGATTTACTCCGGTTGTTCCACTTTGTCTCTACAAGTGTAGTTTCATTATCTCCCATGACCCTCACAGGATTAGCAGTGGAGCTAATGGATAACAGAACAGATAGAAGATAAGATTTCTTGCCCTCGGTAGTGTACGTAGGGGAAAAAAAACACCAAGAAGAAGACAGAGAAATTCACCCCTGAACAGCACGGGTCTAGTGTTGGACAGAAAATTACCACCCAACAGACTCGGAAGAATTGGTGTATTCATGATTCAGCGGGAGTAAAAAGTGGGGGTTTCAAATATAGAATTGCCACCATTCATTTCTAACATAGGGGTTTAAAATAAGAGGAAAAAATGGGACAAAAAGCTAAAAAAAAAAATCTTTCTACATTTTTTAAAGCCAAAAATATTTCTAACGTAGAAAATATCCAGCTGTGTTTTCTGATGCCACTCGACCAAAACGACTTATTTGCCCTTTGAGCCTGAGCCGTGAGGGTAAACGGTTCCAGAGTGTACCCTGACTTTATTCATTGACTGATTGACAAACAAAAGCAAAGAAAAATATAAAAAATTTCTAGAAAAATGACTCATTCGAGACACAAATGTAGAAATTATTGTTAATAAATGAATCAAGAAAACTGTTAGAAGTTTCCAACAAATTAAAGAGCTAGAGTTAGTGTGGCTTGACTGTGTAGCCAGGCCTGGGTAGAGCATCACAAGCCAAAAAGTAACATAACAATAACAATAATAGCAGTGGAATGATTCCAGGATGCTAATTAAACAATTTCAAGTTGGATTATTTCTAGCCATACTTGTCAACAATGTTCACCTGCGTCAACAAAAAAGAAAAAGAAAAGAAAAAAAGGGGAATCAAAGAGAAGTGGTTTTTGACTTTTACTTTAGTCATTCACCAAAGGAACAGAGAAAAAGAACTGTATATATGATGTCAGCCAGTGCAGCTCTGCATATTATTATTGTATGGCCACGGAGACCGACTCTGACGCACCACTGCTCTGCCACCACACACTGGGCCCAAACTTCTGATAGTGTCCCTGCCGCCGCAGGATAACAAGGGCAGATTTCAGACGAGGCCAAAGCCCGGCCTGTGTCTTCTCCACATGGGCGATAACATCTTCAAAGCTTGATGACTGCGAGAGGGAAAACCAGAGGGAGTGATGAAGTCAGAGGAGACAAGAGGAGACCTTCTGATTCATCTTTCAAGATGCTTCTTGTTGCATCTTTAATAATTCCCCCTCTCAGTGCGTATGGAAGACTGTTGGCTTCCACAACCATTGAATTCCAACCCTGTTGAGTCGAAGCGGCGCTTTCTTCTCATTGCCCCTGCACTTTCATTTTACTCCTCTGTTTGATCGCTGCTCATTTCCATCCCTGTGATGGCTTCACAAAGGCCGGCAGAGCAAAAATTAAAGTGGCATAGACGCTGAGGCGGACGGCTAAATGTTACATCTTCAAAGCTTGATGACTGCGAGAGGGAAAACCAGAGGGAGTGATGAAGTCAGAGGAGACAAGAGGAGACCTTCTGATTCATCTTTCAAGATGCTTCTTGTTGCATCTTTAATAATTCCCCCTCTCAGTGCGTATGGAAGACTGTTGGCTTCCACAACCATTGAATTCCAACCCTGTTGAGTCGAAGCGGCGCTTTCTTCTCATTGCCCCTGCACTTTCATTTTACTCCTCTGTTTGATCGCTGCTCATTTCCATCCCTGTGATGGCTTCACAAAGGCCGGCAGAGCAAAAATTAAAGTGGCATAGACGCTGAGGCGGACGGCTAAATGTTTCAACAGACACGAGGATGAGACTAAAGGCTTCCCCTGGTATGACAAAGCCAAGCAGAACCGTTGTCAAGCCCATCTGTACCACCTAGGTGGAGACGCTCTTACAGCCTGACTGGTTCATTTAAAAAGTGTCCTTGTCGCTGGTTACAAGGACACAAAGGAAATCAATTTATTGACCAAAGAATGTTGAACCTTGCAATAATTGAGCAGAATATTTCTTCTGTCACTTTGTTATTATATATCTGTTAGCTGTTAGGAAGTTAGCTAAATAAGACAACTATATTGTTACAACGTCCACAGCACTGTTCCATTCACAGGCTGCATCCTGTTGCCTCATGTACGTAACCTGAGAGCAGAGCGCTAAACAGAGGGTCTGCAACCCCTAACGGGTACACAAAGGTTCACCTTTTTTTTTTTTTTTTTTTGCTGTATTAGCTTTTTCCCTAGCATTTGTTTTTCAACAATTTTCATCTGGTCTCTGCCTAAAAATGAGGTTAACAATGGAAGGTTCTGGGAGGTTTTAAAACATAAAAAAACAGATGTAGCACAGGTAGATACACATGTGAATATAAGAAGAAAAAAAAGCAGTTAAAGTCATTTGCAGTTTCTGTAATTATTAACAAAACAAGTCACTGATAAACCTGACATTAGGGTCAGTATATATAAATATAGACAATAAAGAAGTAGTAGTGAGTTTTTCTATTATCGCTCTGCCTGACAGAGAAAGTACTTCCACCTAATGAACTTTATATATTATTTTATTATCACCCTGTGGAAATTACATCTGGAAAGAACAGTAACTAAATTTTTAATCAAGAAACAATAGGAACAACTTTAGACCTTTGGCGTTAAAGTTTCATCACGTCTTGAGCCATGATCACAGTTGTACTCTGAGCCGTGGTGTGTTGAGGCCTCGTCTACACCACCTCAGAGGTCGTTCCGTTCCTCTGATTCCTGCAGGGCTCTCTTGTAAAATTAATTCATGATATAAGACTGCTGTTTTTGTGGTTTTAATGACACCCCCGCTGCGCTTCCTCTCACTAGACGGAAGAGTGAAACCAATCCTTATCAAAGTCCCAACCTCCAGGAATCCCAGGCATTCATCTTCACACTGTCGGAGCCAAGTTTACGTCCCCAGAAAACTACGGTCAGCACTGATGGTACTACTGTGGAAGTATAACATTTACCTCAGGATCTCACTGCCCTGTATTTAACACTTATAACAAGTACAAAAATAGTTCCAGCAGGTGTGACTGATCTGTATCATGAACTGCTCAAAGATTTAGCCTTAGAACTCGTATCAACAAGATGCTGCTCCAGGAAGGCATCACTATTCTTCTTCAGACTAATGACTAATTAATATTAGGCAAGATATTCTTCTAAGATTAGGACAATGGAGTTTACAATGGGTTTCATCATTATCTCTGAGTCAGCCGCTAATAGATTCCTCTGGTGTCTGTTTCTTTTTTTTTCTTCCCTACTGCATTTCTTCCCCACGAGCGCAGTGAAAAGTAACTTTCCTCAAGCATTAACAAGTGCAAATAACCATTTAATTCTGCAGCAGCTGTGAATATTAGGTTGACAAGTGGGAAGACAGAGGAGAATAAGGAATAAAAAAAAAGGATGGAAGAAGTCTAGAGACGGGAGCTTTGATTCAACTGAGCTCCACTTCTGCTAACAGAGGGTCAGAAGATTTAACACTGATGAATAATTATTGTTATTGCGAAGCAGTCGTTTACATCCTTCTGAGAAGAAAGGTCTGGAAATAACCTGTGGCTGCAGATTGATTGGTAAGAAGCAAGGGCGTTATTGACTGCCGCTGTCAGGTTTTTCATAAATGTTCCTGTTTCTTGATGTGTAATTAACTCAGTCACCTTCTTTGACTTAACCCTTACTGACTGAACCAAACTTTTATATTAGGGGAATTCAGGAAGCAATCAGGCCACGCAACACGTAAAGTAAATATTCTTCCAATACTGCCAAATAAATATAAACATTTGCATATATATATATTAAGGTATATTTTCAAAGAGTGAGTATGTAGATATTTTAGATATTTATTGACAAAGTGACAGAAAATGTAATTATGTATTTCTGCACTTCACCTCAGAAGGCAGTTAATTGCAGTGGCTATTCGTTAAATGCTCTTTGATAGTTAATTATTTTTAATAATTTAGAAAGCTCCTCTGGGGAGGACTGACTGGCTTCATTGACCTGAGTTTAATGATATATGATGACAATGTTAATGATAAAGATGTAGACTGAGTGTTTACTGGTCACCATGCTATCAGTTGGCACAGAAGATGAACTTGCCCCAAGCAACATTTGGCCAGAAAAACCTGACATGTCCAATGAATTTCATATCAAGTAGGAAAAATGCAACCCACATTCTCGATATTATGTTCAGCCCAGACTAGGGGATCTGGTTCAAAATAGGACAACCAGGGTACCATATGTTGAACAAAGAAACCATTTCAGGGCCTGATGAATGTCCTCCACAATCTGGAGGTCAGAGTGGACCATCTGGAGTTGACCAGCCACAGGTCCATAGCTTTAAAACACTGCTTTGAGCAGCACTTCCCCAGCAATTTCTCACTCAAATCCTTCGTTTGTCCTTGGGGACATGGAAATAAATCTCTCCTCATTTCACCACCACTTTAAAAGGTAAAAGGTTGTGAGCCTCATCCCTTTAACCATCGACCTCCTTAGGTGCACATGACTTGCCTCAGTCACAGAGCCATGCATGAGGAGGATGAAATTAACTTTTTTTTTTGCCCAGTTTGCTTAAAAACCCTCACCGTGAAAACCTCTGCAGTGAATCAAAGACTGGCACAAAGACTTCTACATGATCTGGAACCACAATAACCACAATTACATGCATCAACCTTTATCTAATTACACTGCTTTGAACAAAGGCGAAATACTGTGACCCTAATGGAGACGTCCTGTCCTTCCATAATTGCTCCGTTAATGGGGTGGGGGCTATTAGGTATTGTAAATCCTATATTTTCCTAAAGGGACCTCACAGGCTGCAGTGGCGTTCGCTCTGCACAGCTTTGTTTACATGCAATTCCAACACCTTCAGCGTAAACCTTGGACAAATTGCAAGCGATTATATGAGAGCATAATTATAAAGGGAGATATAAGACTGGTTTATGACTGTGGGGAAATGACTAACGTTGGCATGGAGGTCTAGCAGGAAGCCAACGCATAAATCTATTCATCAATAATCCTTGTGTGTCTGATTGCATGGAAATGTGGGGGGAAAAGCTCAGATTCAGCCTCTGCAGTGCGTGTAAATAGATTGATCTTTTTTCTAAAGGGTAAATGTGTGACAACAAACACAAAACAAACATTAATTGTGACATTCAGACTGAAAACACTGTGGGTCTTTGATGTGCATTTCTATAGAGAGTGACTGAAACAAAGCTGAATCATCCACAAAGAAATAACTCCAACTGACTTGGATTTATCTAGGCGTTTATCTTACGATACCATCAAAGTATCAAAAGAGTGATGGAAACTGGGCTGAAATTTGTGCCAGCAATAAATACAATTTAGAAAAATGCCTCTGGAATCCTAACTGTTAAATGAACGTAGAATAAATGTTGGCATATTAGAAGAAGCAATGGTGAGAAACAAATATTCAATACCAGAAATAAGAGAAAGGCAGAAATACCTACAGTTTGCTAAAAGGGCTAAAAGATAGCTCAGTGCTAGTGTAGAAACTGCTAAATATTAGCGAACATGACAAAAGTGGAATACTACATTTACAATATTGGTCAAAAGTTAAGAAGACAAGAATGTCATAAATAAATAAATAAAATAAACAAATTACAAGGATGACCTAAGTACCATAGCCAAAAATGTCATAAAGAAATTACTTTTCTTTTCTCTGATTTTTCATTTTTGTCAGAAATCTTCTGAAGGATAACAATAATGGGGGAAACTGGCCAATAATGAATTAATTAAGTTTAGCCCACAGAAAAGTAGGGTTTGATAATGTTACACAGAATGACTACAAAATGGGAAAGAAACAAATATTTAAACTGTTGAAGAAAAGGGAGTTTGTACAGGAACTTACTTGAGGCTGAAGTACTCCACGCTGGAGTTGGGCATCAGGTACAGAGAGATCTTCAACGTCTCCCCAGGTTTGAGAGGTTTCTCAGGCAGCCTGAGGAACATGTTCTTGTCCAGCTGCTTGTCCACCAGCAACTGCTCCTGGTTGGCCTGGTACAGGCTGATGCTGCCGATGCGCAGCAGGGGGTGCTGTGACAGAGGTTCTCCCCTGGAAGAACCTCCACCTCCTCTGAAACCTAACCCATCACTGCACTCTCCTTCCAGGTTCGGCTCATGGAGGGTGTAGTAAAGCTCAGCCTGTAATGTCTCGCTGGTTAATCCATCCAACATCCCGTCACCTGAGCCCTTCCTGCGGCCCAACGGAGCCACGTTGGTGTTAAACCAGGATGGAGGCAGGTCCAGCTGAGCCAAACACTGCGCCAAGTTCCCTTTCATACGACAGGAGGTTTTAATTTCACGGACGTCCCTGAAGGCATGCAAACGGACGCAGGGGAGCTTGTCCTGAGCCTTAAAGTCGTCCCAATCCCGACCGGCAATGTAGAAGAACACCTGCAGCGTGGGGTTGTTGGAGAAGACCCGGGCCTGGACGATGAAGGCCCGCACCTTCCAGTTCACTGTCAGCTGTCCAGGAATATCCAGCGGACTCGCCGGCTGAAGCAGCTCTTTGGACAGAGCCTGGTCCCGGGCATAAGGCCCAAAGCTGATGTTGATGGCAGGGAGGTCTTTAGTTTGGAAAACCACAAAACTCTCAGCTCGCTGCAGAGGATGTCCAGAGGAGCTGGAGACACCACCGCCGCCGCCACTGCTCCGACCACCACCACCAACTGTCTGTCCTGTCATCTGGACTTCCCTCAGGAAGAAGGCCAGCTGGGCGTTGGACATCTTGAAGTTGGCAGGGAGGTAGAGGTTAGGAGGTGACGGACTGGACGTCATCGCTGAGGAGCTGAGGAGGAGATCGGAGCTGGTGGGAAAGATTTTACCTGCCAGGGCTGTGGAAACAGGAACACAGAAGAAGGACAAAGGTCATTGTTTAATTATTGAATTAAATTATTTAGATGAAAGAATTCTGGCTTTTTTTATAACTTGTTTTTTTTATACATAAAACATTTTGAGAGTTTTATTAAAAGTCTGATTTTGGAAACTGGAATAATAAAATGTAACCTAATAATAAAATGTAATCTAAAATATGATGTGTTTCTGTAAATTTTTTTTGCAAATTACTGGCATTTTTCAGTTTTCTGCCTGTCAGTGTTGTTGTTCACGTCTTTATGATGCCACAGCCAAATCAAAGTCTTCAGAAAAGAAAGAGAATAAAGGTTCGACACACTTCTCAAAATTAGCCAGAGCTGAGAGCAAAAGCACAGCTCCCCGTCCCCATTCTCCACAGCATATGTTAAAATCCCATATTCCAAAGGTTTGTGTTATTGATCAAAGAGATCTGCTCTTTAAAAGAAAGGAAATCCTTATGCTGCCCAGCAGGAAGAGAAAAGTGTCTTCTCCTGGAGAGACTTTGAAGTATATCACAGCCATGTGTTACCACGGAGGTATAAAAAATGCATTCAGTTTTAAATTAGAGCCAAACACACATAAGAGTAGAAGGAAATTAGTTAAAGATCCTAACAATTTAAGAATTTTCTTAATAAGATAAGCTAAGATATACCTCAAAGTCTATTTTTTTCACTCATAGTAAACTATTGTTAAAAATATGAAAACATTGGGGAGACGACATGTTAAAAGTGAGCAAACTGCATAAATTAAATAAAAAATAATAATGAGCAGGCAAATAGCATTGCATAAATTAAATAAAAAAATAATAATGAGCAGGCAAATAGCATGTAGCAAAAGGGCCCTGATGAAGAATAAAGAAAAAAAGTTCTTAAAATATTGTAAGCTTTCAATAAACTAAACTGTAGCCAAGAAAGTAGCTAACTGTTAGCAAAAAGAGTTAAGTGGTCAAGAAGGTGGTAAAGAAGTAACATTATGCCCCCAATACACACATACAATTATAGACTGTTAGCCTTTAGCAATAAAATAGCTACAAGTAAGCAACATGTATAATCAGCCAAATGGTAGAGCAATTTAAATCTTGGAGTAGCTAAAAGTTAGCATTAACGAAAGCTTAGAGTCAACTAGTCAACAATGTCATTGAAACACATTCTACAGTGGTAGCTACCGGTTTCTGGACGCCTACGGTAACTGAAGCCTCAGAGTAAAAGTTAGCGACCACGGGACTCTGGTCCTGTACTGTACGTGTGTGGTAAAAACAAAGACAGGCTGACAGCAGTGAACTACGGCAGACTTCTTCACGGAGCAGTGAGAGAGTAAAGGTCTGACATACTTATCATCATCAGCCACAGCTGAGCACAGACACACAGCTTCCTGTCTCCATGCTCCAACAAACAGGTTAAAATTCCCATATTCCAAAGGCTTTTGTCATTGAAATCTCATCCTACAAATGACGGGTCCACAAAAACAACAATGATAAGATCCAGGATCCACCGGATCAGCAAACTCTGCTCAGAAACCGGTCTCCTTCAGGTCCTCCTCTGGAGGAGAGCTCTGCCATGTGTTGCCACACAAGTGAAGAAAAAGAGAAGAATGAATGAAGAGTGAGGGGAACACACTCCCACAGATGTTTGTACGACAGCTCCTGTGGTCCAAACTGAACTGGTCCTGGTCCTGAACTAGTATTCCGTGCTTTAAACCCCACTCTTCCGGTAAAGCCGGAACAGCAGCAGATCTTTCAATCCCAGTCTGACTGACTGAGTGAGTGAGTGAGCGCGGCTCCGCGAGAGTCTCCTGACAGACCTCCTCCTCTTCCCTCCTCCCCCTTCTCCTCCTGGTTGGTGGCCTGTAACGGGAACTACAGACAAAGCCTCTGACACCGCCCCCTCTGGCCACACCTAGTCTCTCTCTCTCTCTCTCTCTCTCTGCTCTGTAATGATCACCATTTTATTTGCTGCACACATACACACACCTCCCCCGTCCCCCTCACACTCCTCACCCCTCCTTCAGCGGGCCTCCACGCTGCTCCCCTGCTCCTGCTCACACAGGGAGGTGAACAAAAAAACAATGCTCCCCTGCTAGGATTCATCCCCTCTCCCTCTGGACGTGTTCAGGCAGACTCTCTCTGTCTCTCTGTCTCTCTCTCTCTCTCAGAGTGTGTGTGCGTGTGTGTGTGTGTCACTTGGATGGCCCTAGGCTCAGAAAAAAAGAGGGAGAAAGAGGAGAGTGGGTGTTTGAGGGAGCAGAGTAGGAGGGAGTGAGAGATTAGGTAAAGATTATTGATGAACTTGCCGGGCTTCCTCCTCCTCCTCCTCCTCCTCCTCCTCCTCTGTCCTTCCTCCTTTTTCCTCTTGTGTCCTTTCCCTCAACTACAACAAAACCATGAAAATAAGCTTGAGAAGTGACACAACGTCATCCAAACGTAGCTCAGAAGAAGAAGCTAAAGTAACTTAAAATACCTAAAGCTGAAAGTTACAACAAAACAGCTTTACGTTTGCTGAAATAGCTGAATGAAGCCAGAAATTTGTCCAAAAAGTTAGCCCATAAGAAGTCATTAAAAAAGGTAAATATAACTAAAGATAGCGAAAAAATTAAGAGAAAAATCTTTGTCAAATTGTAGCATTATAGCGTGATGTAGCCCAGCTAGGATGTAGCCCAGATTTAGCTAAATGTAAATCAAAAAGTTCCTTTAAATTAGCCAAAACAGATCAGACAGCTAACAGTTAACTAGTAATAAAGATTTAAAAAATAGAAGAAAATTAGACATAATAGTTCTGTTAGAGTTAGAGTGTGAGGGAGAAGAAAACGAGGGAGAAGGAAGGATTAGGTAAGGATTATTGATGCATTAGCCCCACTCCCCTTTTCCTTTCCCTTCACCTCCTTTTTGCCATTTCTTCTCCTCCTCCCTTGTGTCATTTCGTCTGTTTTATCCCTCCTCACTCCCCACCCATGAGAAATCCACGAGAATGAAGGGGGGAGGGGTCTGTGATCTAGAAAAGCCTCCTTCACTTCACTTATGTTCCTGGAATTCCCATAATAAAAGAAAGCAGGGAGTGTGAAAACACCACCGTTGTGGGGACACTTTGTCTCCACTGAGTCCCAGGTTCAAGGTTTACTTTGGAATTAGGATTAGAATAAAGGTCGGATTAGAGTTGTGGGGAGGATTAGGAGTGGGCATATATTTGTAGGAGTTAAGGTTAGAGTAAAGGTAGAGATGGCTGTGGAATGTTCTCACAAAACCAACACAAGACTCTGTGTGTGTGTGTGTGTGTGTGTGTGTGGGAATAGCCAACAGTGGGAGCTACAAAAGGTGAAGCTGCAGCCGCAGAATCCTCCACACTTACAAATGAGCAGCGGCGGAGAAAGAGAGGATGCAGAGAGTGTAACGATGAGAGAGCGAGGCTACTTCACAGGAGCTGTCCAGTCTTTTTATCCATCAGAAAATATCTGTATACCGCTGAGGAATGTGAGGGTGTGTGTGTGTTGTGAAAATACGAGCAGCTCTGAACATGACCAAAATTAAAAGTGACAAATACGTGCATACAGGCAGTCATGGCAGCAGCATCCTCAAAGATCCTTGATCTATACTGCATCCAAACACGTGTTGCTCCATGTTGGTCACCAACATGATCTGGTTGTTGTAGTTTAATCCATTTAATAAAATGTACCAAAATAATCTGGCCTGACAGTTCTTCTCACCCTCTACTTTTTTTCCTCCAACTCTGAACAGACACTCTAAGATGGAGGTGGAACGACTGTAAATGTCGTCTCCAGCTTCTTCCTCTTGTTTGTGACACTGAGACAAAAACTGATTTGATCTCATCTGAAGTGTCTCTAACAGCAGCTTCAACCTCACTGTGGAAACCATTTTATTAATTGACCTCCGGCAAAGAGTAATCTAATGAATAGGAAGTGCTCTCAGACTTGACGCCCACTCACACACACACACATACACACACAGAGCAGATGTTACATGTAATGGGAGCACAACAGGAAGAGAATTCAATTCAATTTGGCCTGAGGTCTAATAGGACATCAAGTGGAAGTGGAAGGTGATCAGGTTTCAAAGTGGGGGCCCATCTGTGTCCATGTTCCTCGGCTATGAGCCCACCTACACCCACAGATGCAGTTAGTCAGAAAGGACACCGGAGCGCCCTGATGCATCGTGGGCTGTAATCACCGTCTCACATGACACCATCAGGCCTCAGGGCGGAGAGTGAGAGGGCAAGGATTTGTTTGCTTTTCATGATGGCATCCAGTGGGTGTATTCTAATGACACGGCTTCAAAAGGATATGAAAACACTGCCCCAGTGGTCAGGTGACCTACATCACGTCAATGGCACGTGATCTCGCTGTTATATGTACAAACCTCTGCTTTTGGAGAACGACTAATTTCTCTTTATGTTAATGATGCAAAGTTCTAATTCACACATTTTTCTAAAAAATGTAAAAATTGTCTGTTGAATAACATTTTTATAAATATCGAAATAGCCCTTGCTATTCATAGGTTCCTGGGCCTCTAAATTAGAAGACACAGTTCAGATAAACGTAGCTGTCTGTTGAAACAAACAGCTATACCTTGACATCAAAATCATACAACATCAAAGAAACGTAAGAGCGCTAACCACTCTTCACCAAGTCAAAGCTATATGACGACAAACAAAATGCAATGCAATTAAAATGCTATAATAAAGGAGTGTTTGTCCATCCATTTGACATGATGGTTCCTGAGCACAGTGTAGAAAAAAATAAAAAAGTTCTACAGGTACTATTATTATAATAGATAGCGGGGGTTAAGAGGAATCTGTGTACGTGAGGCCACTGCTGATGGTCTTTAACTGCCCAGCCTTCAATTGTTACTGCATTAGTAACTCACTGCACTGATAAACATGGGCGCACGGACTGGGGTCTTGGAAACAGCTTGTATCTACTTTGGCTAAAAAATAGTTTTGTTTTGTTTTTTTTTTAATTTTCCAGGGTGAGGACCTTTGGCTCCATCTGATCAGCGACTCTTTACTCTGTAGCACTTAGAAACCCTTTAAATAACCATCTTTTCAAGACCTCATTAACAATCCTCACTTGTCCGCCTGGGTTCTCAAGCCGAGGCTGTCATAAGTAAAAGCTGGCTGTCAAGTGAAGGGGAAATATGGAGAGAGGATGTTAGGAGGAGGGCAGACATTTGATCTTGAGAAGGAGAAGTGCATAAATGTCTCTTCAAGTAAAAGGTCAGGAGAAATTGTTAAGAGGCTTTAGAGAAAGAGTTTGAGAGAGAGAGAGAGAGAGAGAGAGAGAGAGAGAGACAGCATCCTTGCAGCATCGCTAATGTTCCAGTGTGAGGGTTGCCCTATCGATCTCTATCTCTATCTCCCCCCGTAGCCTCAGTGCTATTACATTTGAAATGGTCCAATAATAAAAGCTGGCTTCAGCTCACTCTGCTGAACAAACACTCTCACTCGCTACCTTTAACTTTCGGAGCCCGTATCCACTTTTTGTCAGATGTGTTTGGTGAACACGTCTCTGGCTGAACTACAGTTTTATTCATGCTTTTACCCTCCGACACTCTGCAACACACTTGTTATTTACAAAATCCATGTTTCAGCAACTGTGATGCAGACTTTCAGGAGAAATTCCAAAGGTAATTTTTGTTCATTTTCAGTCCTGGTGTGAAAGCACGGAACTCTGCTTTGAAATGCTATTTTATTAACCTCAGCAGGGAGGAGGACAAATCGGTGGGGCCGTCATGGATGACAATAGATTCTATCAGGAAGAGAAAGTACAAGATCTGAAGGTTGGGAGTTGTGCACATGTACATGAATTTTTTTTTAGCAAATCAGATTTTATTATAGTTGGTTAGGCCACTCCATACAAACCAACAACAAAAACGAAGTCTTTTGAACAACATGGCAGAAGACACTTGACTACAGAAGCCTGACTGGACATTTTTCATGGAAGCTGTGTGAAAGTGCACCATAAATTTTTACCCGGTCATTAAAAGCTCTTGTCAAAAGAAATTCAAGGACAACTCTCCATGGATGTACCAGATAATTTACGGTCCTATCCTAGCTGCCTCTATGGAACCAACCCTGAAGATCCGAAACTAGATCAACGTCTGATCTACTCCCAGTGTTTTCTTTTGTAAAGTTTGAATCTCGGCCCCAAATCTCACACGGTCTATTTCTCCTCAGGGTTTCAATTAGCACTGACATTGTGTTTTCTTAGTTAAAGTCTCACTTTGAAAAATTTTTTGGGCTGCTGCGTTGCCACCATTCCGCTCATAGAACAGCTTTAATGAGGCATAATTTGCAGATTAAAAAGAAAGAATATATAACTGCTGTGACACTATCAGCAGAAACTGGAACATTTCATCATCGATTCTTTATATGCTGCCATAAAGCCGCTTCATAATTTATGCCACGAGTCTCCGGTCTGGTCGGACGGAGGCTGCGTGTGGAAGCAACAGCGGCTGCAGCGGGGTGGTGGAGGCGGATGCCATGATATAATGCAGCGGCCCTGATTAAAGACCAGCTGAGAAGCCATCATAAAGAGATGTCAGGACTTCCCTGGAGCTGCTCAGAGCCAGCATCACTCTGTGACATCAGATACCTCACCATCAGTGAGTCCAACATGAACTTTTACCTTTGTTTTTCATTATTTAACCATACAACTTCAAACATGCGGTACAGAAATGTAATGTTTAATGGAAGTTTCATTATCTTTTTTGTTGCCATGATAAAACCTTCTGGATTATTTTGAGTCAAAAAATGTTCCACTCTTCACTATTCACTATTTAGAATTCTCATCTGATAAAAAGAAGAAAGGACACTTGAGCGTTCAATTTTAAATGACACAGACCTTGACTAAAATGCCCTGCATTTGTAATCACAGGAGTGAGAATATCGAGGGAGTCATAGATTTTCATCTTCTGAACTCGGCTCTTCTTCTTTCAGTTCTGCTTCTTTCGTCTTTACAGCCAAAACATCCTGCTGTTTGTTGCGGACGCAGCCACTCTCAGCCACTCTGTGCTGCACTCTGTGCTGCACTCTGATGAAAGGACGCCAAGGCCTCGTGGTGCCGTGATCTGATCTTCAATACCATCTATAGCTGACGCAGTCTACACACAGGTGTTGACAACAGTGTTGAAGTGAGCTTTATATTATCATACGGCAGCTGTTACACATGCAGTGTTTCATTAGAGTCTACTGTATTATCTGATGGTCTTTCACTGGGACAGACGAAACCCGAGACACATTGAGACGCCCGCACAAAGACATGGCTGCCAGCAGGGACGAGAGAACACATACTATTCATCCAGTAAACATACGAGTCATTTAATAACATCTGACCCTGCTGAGGTCTGAGACATGTTGAGGATTTGTTTGTTGTGAATGCTAATACACCAGGAAACTGCAGCGTTGGTTGTAGCGCTCACTCTCTTCTCACAAAAGTACAGAGAAAAAATCGACAACTCAACACTGGGCATACAAAGCAGCTGTTGATCCACCGCTGCTCCCTTCAACAGGAAGTTCAGATGTTCTCTTGGTTTAATATTTAATATAGATTTTAATGTAGTGGCGGATCGCAGTAAGTAAATTATTTAAAATCAAATTTGATTTTATTTACTTTCTGTTTTTAACCCTCCAATCTGCTGCTGCTCCACACCATCTTCTCTACTTTTCCTTATGACAACGCTAATTTCCCCACCGGGCGATCGATAAAGCTTCATCTCATTTTTTACGGAGCATTTCAGACATTTTAATCTAGATGATGACAACCTCTTAAATGGAAGGGAAGACAAAGTTTTAAAATATGTCACGCAGCCATGAAGCACAAGGGACGGGGGAGCGGGGGCATGAAAGCACTTCCACTTGGCATCAGTTTGCTATCGCAGATTTAACAGGACTGTCAGTGGATCTGAGTTGAGGAGAGCCAGGACCAGACTGAGGCATGTGATCCACAGAGATACCTGTGAGAGTTCTATGGGCAGAGTTTTGGCCCAGGTTATTTCATCGGACATCCTCAAGGTTGTTATTTAGTTGAGGATGATCTGATCATTCAAATTATCTGAGCAGATAATCCTGTATCTGTAATCTTAGTGCCTTTTCACACCAGTGCTGGGCAGAGTTCAGAGCAGAACTGATACCAGTCTGATGGCTGCTCATAACAGTATATCATAAATTCATAAAGAAAGTCTTGTTCCATCATTCTGACGTATGGAGTTGAAAACTGCCGACTAGTTCCTTCGGGAACAAGTTGGCGAACAAATACATTGTCACATTGTTTCTCTGGTCCATAGTCAGTACTTCAAACATGTTTGACATTTACAATCCAAAACCCTCTGATCCAGTCTTTACTCCATTGTAACCCCCCCGCCCCCCATGGGCCAGTGCTAACATTTGCCTCCCCCCCCCCATATATAAGCTCCATGTCGAGCAGCTCTCTAATGAGGCAATGAATCCTTCAAAACTGCTCCGCCACTTGGAGACCAAGCATTCTGTATTAAAGGACAAGCAACATAAGTATGGCCAATATAAATGTAAAGATTATCAAAGGTATCAAATTATAATTTTATCCTGAACCACATTTAGCTCAGCCTTAGCGCCGTCTTTAACCTGCACATCGTATCGGAGCCCAACTCTCGATGCCACTCCTCTGTCTCATGACTGAACTTCACCAAATCAAACAGCATCCCTGAGACAACAAAGTCTTAGGTTTGCAAAAAAATCTGCAGCATCTAATTACTGTTCCACCATGCTGATCTGAACCCGCAGAACATCTTTAAATATTTAATTAAACTCTGGGGAAACTACAGCATTGCACCACGAGACCACAATGGACCAAACGGCTGTTTTATTAACATTCCTGTTTGGCAGCCCTCTGCTCTCAGACATTAATTAGCAATTAAGGTATCGGCAAAATTAAATGCAGGCTACATCAATATAAAAAGGGCGGCTAATGAAAAAAAAAGAGATTTATTGTTTTTTTAAAGCCCTGAGGAAATGAAAGGAGTAGATGAGATTTAAAAAAAAAAATGCTTCGACATAATTCTTAACTAATAACTGTAGAAGTAGTTGGCTGTGTTTGTGTTATTACAATATTAAAAGTTAGCCAGGGATTAACCTGGACTTATAATATACTTTAGTTAGTCATGTTTTAAAATTAGCAACATTTTAGTCAAAAAAAATGTACGTACGGAAAACTAACACAAGCGAAGGGAATGTGTTCAACACTGATTAGTTTAACAAGTGTATTTACAGCAGGAAAACAGTCGTAATGATGCGTCAAGACTCAGCCCTGGCAGATGGACATGTCAGTCATGGGAGCAGCGAGCCTAATTACTGTAATTTTTCATTTTTAAACAATTTTTGGACGATGATTGCAGAGTTTCACTGCCTCAATAATTTGACACACTCGCTGAGTCACATGTCAAACTGCTGCAGCTGTGTGTATTTGTGTCCAGGCCACATACAAAAAAAAAGGCTTGGAAAAAACGAAAAGAAACCAAGAAAAAAAAAACTGGATGATTTCTGCAGGAAAGCGATGATTTCTGTCAATTATAATTACATTTTACGACTTAACGCTTTTCGCTGCTCCCTTCCACAGCAGAGAACTCCATCTTAGGGTGATATAAATGCCTACACACCTCCGTTAAAGTCCCAGGATTTTCAATGATGACAGAAACGTTGACCATATCTAACTGTCAACTTTCAGGACATTTTGGAACTTTTTATCTCTTTAAGTTTCCAAAGTCTGACACACACAAACACACACCCTACATATACATACACCAATGAAGTACATACATCTTCATATTGGAAGAAAATTTGAAATTCCCTGCGAATACAAATATGATCGAAGCCAGTCGATGCTTGTGCCAGATATTCAATTTACATTTTCATTAGTAAGCAGCTAGCCTGGACGAGCCACAGAAAATTGGACATCTCTCCATGTTCATTTTCATACAAAAATGTAAACCAACCCAAAAGTCACTACTAAGGTAGAGTACATACCCATCCAAGGCCTTCACCTATTGGACAAGACACCTGACGTGAAAAACTCTTTTACTGGTTTGGCAACAACGTTAGCTTAACAAATAAATTAAAATGTTACATGGTAGTAATTACTATTTAGTAATTAGACACAGTGATAAATAGTGGTACATTTTGGAGCCACTTAAAAGTATTTGTTTCCAATGTCTACTGTGGCCTTTGACCACAAACCACATATTGAGTATACCACCTCACTCTGCAGACCAAATTGAAGTTGTTCTCAGACTGTTGTCAGGTTGGGATGTCTGTTGTAGTGAGACCTGCGCTTGTCGAACAAACCAACAAAAAAGAAAATATCTTGTGAGTAGGATTATATAAAACTGAAGCAGGAAGATAAAAAAAACAAACCAAATAAATAATGTTTTGTAACAATGCAGAAAACTCTGACTGAACAACTTACAAAATCTGAGACAATAACCAGATCCTCACACCCTGTGGACGACAAAAAGAAGGCGTCGAGATTGTACGGGGATTATTTTGCGGATTGTTAAACTAATTTGTCGTCTCCCAAAGCCTCCCACAAACAAGTTCCTTGTCCAAACAAAAGACTGCTTCAAAGCAGTTTGATCTTGAAGGAGGGAAAAAAATAAAGAGTGAGTCCAGGAGACAGCTGCTTTGTTTGCCACTGTTGCTGCAGCAGAAGCCTTGATTTGTGCCTTTGTTACTCTCACGGTGAGGCTGGAGCTTCTCATTAATGGCCTGAGCGCTGGTGTGGCGCAAGGAACCTATAGATATTGTAGAGACTACTTTTCTGCATTCTTCTGGGGAAAAAAGCTTATTTGTGGAAATAAACACAGTCACAAACTCAACAAGTTTTACAAGAAACACTGGAGGTGGAGGTGGAGGAAGGAGATCCACATCAAGAGGGGCAAAAACACGTTCTACACTAATCCTCTAAGTCCTAGAGCGTGTTGCACTTTGATGAACTTGGCTGTGTGTCGTCTAAGTCTGCAGGAGATCAACATTCAGGAGGTGCTGATGTAGGAGGTGGATGCATTTTGATGACTTCCTATGGAAAAACCAACTGCTTTAGGTCAACTACACATGGATGGATGTCTAATCTTTACCTAAATGTAATATATGATTCATGTTGACGTAGAATAATTCACATCAAGTTTAATGGGAATGGCCCACACACAGGAAACACATCTTTATTCTATTTATAGCTGCTTGGTGAATCCAACACAGTGGTCCAACCTCTCGCCTAAATATAAATGTATTATTCAGTGTGTTACGGTTAGAGGAAATAGATTCAGTATCTAAATAGAATATGTTAAGATTAAGAGATTAGGAGATTACTTTATTAGTCTGGTAGTGGGGAAATTTGCATATCACAGCAACAGAGATGAAACGTGAGCAGACAAATAGAACACATGGATCAGATGAAATGGGAATAAAATT